>NC_057009.1:9021492-9023763 GCF_000002595.2 Chlamydomonas reinhardtii | reverse complement strand
CTAAAACCCTAAAACCCTAAAACCCTAAAACCCTAAAACCCTAAAACCCTAAAACCCTAAAACCCTAAAACCCTAAAAACCCTAAAACCCTAAAACCCTAAAACCCTAAAACCCTAAAACCCTAAAACCCTAAAACCCTAAAACCCTAAAACCCTAAAACCCTAAAAACCCTAAAACCCTAAAACCCTAAAACCCTAAAACCCTAAAACCCTAAAACCCTAAAACCCTAAAAACCCTAAAACCCTAAAACCCTAAAACCCTAAAACCCTAAAACCCTAAAAACCCTAAAACCCTAAAACCCTAAACCCTAAAACCCTAAAACCCTAAAACCCTAAAACCCTAAAACCCTAAAACCCTAAAACCCTAAAACCCTAAAACCCTAAAACCCTAAAACCCTAAAACCCTAAAACCCTAAAACCCTTAAAACCCTAAAACCCTAAAACCCTAAAACCCTAAAACCCTAAAACCCTAAAACCCTAAGTGGGGGTTTGGGGGGGTTTTGCCGGGTTTGAAAATGGTGACATGTCAGAAATGATTTGCATAGTATATTTTTACCTAATATGTCTTGAATGGTTATTTGAACCACTTGTGGGTGACCGTGATGAGATTTGGGCACACAGCAATGACTTTGCGCATCCCACTGCTTACTTGCCACAGCACACACAAGCATGCAGAAGGTATAGCGCTTCCGTGGCACCACATACACACACACCACTGGGGCTTCTCACTTGCCAGGTATACCTGAGTCTTGTACTGTGCTGTGCTGAGGTGCACATTGACATGGCATGTATGGTAGGCAAGCACATACCACTCAGTCCCCTTGTCCCCACACAGGGGGGAGCCGCCATGGGGTGCCGCCCAGCCATCCACACACACTGCCTGTCACTCTCAGCCCTGTGTGGAACTCTTTGACATCTTCACATGTATGTGTTGCCTAACATGTTTGTGATGCAACCGCGAGCTGGCAGCCAGGGTGGCAGCCCTTGCAGCCCATCAAGTGGCTCGTCATTTCAGGACAACCTCCCCTCCCCCCTAGCGGGTCAGGGCCTGCTGGTATCATGCAGGCTGTCAAGTAATGTGCAGCCATGCTGATGACATTTTATTTGCACCACATGTGAACGATAGGCTTTGGGAGCGCAAGTGGAAGCAGCCACAGCATGTCGGCATGTTGAGTCCTCTTGCAGGCCTGCAGACTGCACCAGTGGCGACAAGTCAGCAACCGCTGTACATCAGCAAGCCCCAGCTCATGCCAACCATACAACGGCAGTCGCTATATGTGTATAAGCAATAGCTGGGCCAAACGGCTGCGTGGCTGGACTGCTGCACTCACTCACGTGGCCCCTGGCAGCAGGGTGACCTAAGTGGGGGTTTGGGGGGGTTTTGCCGGGTTTGAAAATGGTGACATGTCAGAAATGATTTGCATAGTATATTTTTACCTAATATGTCTTGAATGGTTATTTGAACCACTTGTGGGTGACCGTGATGAGATTTGGGCACACAGCAATGACTTTGCGCATCCCACTGCTTACTTGCCACAGCACACACAAGCATGCAGAAGGTATAGCGCTTCCGTGGCACCACATACACACACACCACTGGGGCTTCTCACTTGCCAGGTATACCTGAGTCTTGTACTGTGCTGTGCTGAGGTGCACATTGACATGGCATGTATGGTAGGCAAGCACATACCACTCAGTCCCCTTGTCCCCACACAGGGGGGAGCCGCCATGGGGTGCCGCCCAGCCATCCACACACACTGCCTGTCACTCTCAGCCCTGTGTGGAACTCTTTGACATCTTCACATGTATGTGTTGCCTAACATGTTTGTGATGCAACCGCGAGCTGGCAGCCAGGGTGGCAGCCCTTGCAGCCCATCAAGTGGCTCGTCATTTCAGGACAACCTCCCCTCCCCCCTAGCGGGTCAGGGCCTGCTGGTATCATGCAGGCTGTCAAGTAATGTGCAGCCATGCTGATGACATTTTATTTGCACCACATGTGAACGATAGGCTTTGGGAGCGCAAGTGGAAGCAGCCACAGCATGTCGGCATGTTGAGTCCTCTTGCAGGCCTGCAGACTGCACCAGTGGCGACAAGTCAGCAACCGCTGTACATCAGCAAGCCCCAGCTCATGCCAACCATACAACGGCAGTCGCTATATGTGTATAAGCAATAGCTGGGCCAAACGGCTGCGTGGCTGGACTGCTGCACTCACTCACGTGGCCCCTGGTGGTGAGAGCAAACATTTTTTTTCTTTTTCAGGCCCTCTCCAACT
>NC_057009.1:9016539-9020411 GCF_000002595.2 Chlamydomonas reinhardtii | reverse complement strand
AGGGAGGGAGGGAGGGAGGGAGGGAGGGAGGGAGGGAGGGAGGGAGGGAGGGAGGGAGGGAGGGAGGGAGGGAGGGAGGGAGGGAGGGAGGGAGGGAGGGAGGGAGGGAGAATAATTACACTTGGTAGTGGGGAAGCCACTGATGACTAGGGCTGACAAGCCCTAGTGTTGGGCGAGCGCGTTCCACATGCTCATCCCTAAGCACGCCCGACACAGCAGGGGATAAGGCCCCAGTCCTGGTCAGTGCTCGTATCTTCCTTCTTTTCGACAGAAATTTGCCCAAAAATGCCTCCGGCGAAAGAAATTTTTGATTCTTGTGGAAACGCTTCAGGTTTGGAGGGGTCTTTCTGAGATTCGCAGAAGACATTTTAGGGCGTTTCTGTCACTTGTCCGGGCCCAAGGCAAGAGTGAGGTGACTGAGGTTCCCCAGGAAACTCTATCTACGGCCGTGTCCTGCTGGCACCGTGGGGGCACACCAAGATAGGGCAGCCTTCTACTAGGGGACGAGTCATTACGTGGGTGGGTGAGCGTGATGAGCGTGGGAGAGGGCGCTGGGGTTTGGCGTGGGGATGGGCCACGTTTTGCCATGGAGCCATAGAGCCGGTGCATATCAGCAACCACCCCGCACGCTGTAACAGGGGCACATCCCGTGCGGCGGAATATTTTGCTGTGCCGGAGCCAAAACGTGGGCTGGGGGCAACAGCAACCTCACCCTGCACGCTGTGCGTGACAGCGGCACATGCGGTGTGGCGGAATATTTTGCTGTGCCAGAGCCGAAATATGGGCTTGGGGCAACAGCAACCTCACCCCGCATGCTGTAACAGGGGCACATCCCGTGCGGCGGAATATTTTGCTGTGCCTGTGCCGGAGCCGAAACATGGGCTTGGGGCAACAGCAACCTCACCCCGCATGCTGTAACAGGGGCACATCCCGTGGGCACATCCCGTGTGGCGGAATATTTTGCTGTGCCTGTGCCGGAGCCGAAACATGGGCTTGGGGCAACAGCAACCTCACCCCGCATGCTGTAACAGGGGCACATCCCGTGCGGCGGAATATTTTGCTGTGCTGGAGCCGGAACGTGGGCTGGGGGCAACAGCAACCTTACCCCGCACGCTGTAGTTTGTGTGGAGTTTCTGTATTGAGATGGATGCACGGCACGAATGGGAGATTAAAAGATTGCTGACACGGCCTGCCACACCCCTGGCTTGACACGAACCGTGCATAAGTCGGGGGCGGAAAATTGGGGGACGAAAGATGCGGCGGCAGCGGGTTTCTGAAAATTAAAGATGCCCTATTTCGGAAATCTGTCACTGGCGCCGCACCTGCCTTCTTAAGATACGAGCACTGGTCCTGGTCAAGACAAAAGAGACACGGAGACACAAGGCTCACGCCTTCTCCACCAAAAGAAAGCACCTAGCAGCCAGCAGGCTAGGGCGGAGCCTCAGAGGGGCAGACACAACTGCCTCCTTCACACCATACCACACGTGCACACCAGACCAAACCACATGCCAGGAAAACAACGCCTGCCAAGGCCAGAAACACACACAAGGCCGCCCCGTCACAAACAATACCCCTGGCCACAACAGAGGGAAAGCAAGGCGCTTAGGGCGCATAATGCAAGCTAACCAAGCCTGCTCAAAAGGACCAGCAGGGGCCGCTCTCTGGTGGAAACCACAGCCTGCATCGCTGGCCCTGGCGAAGCCCCCCAGCCCAACCACAAACATAAACAGAAAACAGAAAGGAGAAACCTTGACCCTCTCTAGCCCACCCTCTTGCACCTGCGGAACCGTGCTTAGTCCTCGTCACTACTGTCTGTGATGGCCTGAGCGGGTTGTTCCGCGTTCATACCTGTGTGACAGCGCAACTGGCTGTTTACTACTCTCAGGAAGGGATGCTGTGCGCCCACTTGATCCCAGCTCTTCCGCGGCACTGCCAGTGCTGTGAATGCTTTTAAGCGACCCCACAAGTCGATCACTGCCGTGTCAATCGCTTGTTGGGTGTCCGTCTGTATTTGAGCCTGTTGTTGCTGCTGCTGCGGCAGCTGCTGCTGTGGCTGCTGCTGCTGTAACTGGCCCTCTAGAGGTTGTTGCGGCAGTGGTGCTGTGGCAGCGTTGGCTAGGCCACGGCGCCTTGCGGCGTACAGCACGCACAACCCCCTTTCCATAGCCGCTAACGCCGCCATAGCCACTACATCCCACACTTCTTGTTGCATGCCAGTCGGGGCCTCAAACAACCACACCTGCTCCCTGGTGGGCAGGGCCGCAAGCTGCGCTGCGAGCTGCTGCACAATCGCCTCAGCTACTGCGCACTGCCAAAATGCGTGTAGCCTGGGGCTGTGGGTTGGCGTCACACCGCATCCACACGGCACCGGACCAGGTGCATGTGTGAGATGCGTGTTACCGGCAATGCCAATGCCTTTGATTGACACCCACCAAGCTGCTGTCTCATAATGGACGTTCTCCCAGTGTATCCGCCAGAGCTGGTCGAAGAGGGGAATCCAGCGTTGTGGGGGGGGGGCTGCTGGTGGTGTCTCGCGCGCTTCAGCTGCATATGCCGTGTGCAGTTGACTGCGGGCTACCCCGACGTCTCCCAGATGCATGACGGTAGCAACACATACAGACAGCTTCTCCAGCGCCAGGGGTTGCTGCATGCCATGTATCCTCCAGCCAAGGCAAGGCATGATCAGCCGAACCACTGCCGACTCCGAGGGCGGGGGCCCCAACCCAGCCAGCCTGGAGCCGTTCCTGTACTGCACGTGCTGCTGCCAGACAGGTCTCTGGTATGTCTGCTGCAAAGCTATTCAGGCCCTTGAGCGCCGGCTGCTCGCGTAGCTGCGTCTCCGGGTCAAGGTGCTGCCGCACCCATTCCTCCCATGCCGCACCCCAGTCGTTCCCACTGGCCGTGTTGCGCGCCATGCTGCTGCCGCTGTCAGTGCTTGCACCAGGTCACCTACGGTGCGCAGGTGGCGACACGCCGCGAGGCGTGTATGCTGCGCCTCAAGGCCAGGCCGTCGGGTGTGGTCACCCTCAGGCAGGAGCGGATTGCCCCACAATGGTGCTGCCCAGCACTAATCACCTGGCGCTGGTGGCGGTGTCCTCACCGCTCTCACAGGCGGGAGATGGCCCAAAGCCTCATAGATGCGCTTCAAGTCGCCTGGCAACTGGCATCCCATGGGTCGGACGTCGGGCAGGCTGTGAGCATGGTCCATGGGCGTAGCGAGGGATGGTGCCATTGTAGGCTGAGGGCCACAACGCGGTGCAAGGGGTGGTGTTGCTCCGTGGGCGCGGCAGCTTCTGCCTGGACCAGTCGGGCCGCCCACAAGGCCTCACGGCCCCATAAGTGCGCTCAGAGCGGCAGCATTTTGAAGCCGCCCACCACCGGCGGCCCAGCCAGCATTGAGGTGGGGATGCCCATCAGCCGCCGCTCCGTGTCATTTGGCCCGAGTCGCCTATCTGCTGCTCGCGCAGCAGGGCGTTCTAGCTGGTCAATTGTGTCGCCAGGCATGCCAACGTGCTCTGCATGCCATGTGAGCATGGAAAGGGCATAGCCGGATACCCCTGCCGCCCTCCCGAAGGCAGACAGTGGCAGGTGGGCGAGAACCTGCATACACCATCGAGCGTCCACTGCTTTGGTTGCCCAGTCCAGCTGAGGCTGCTCTGACGTATGGAAATAGGCAGGTTCAGGGCTGTGGAGGGAGGGAGGGAGGGAGGGAGGGAGGGAGGGAGGGAGGGAATGCACGGCGCGCACATATTTCTGTAAGATTGTAGGCCCTGGCTTTTTGTAAAACACCTAATGAAAACTGTTGGAGGAATTGTGGGGTTAGTTCTTCCGTAAACAACCACAGTTAACAGCACAGTCTTCCTGGATCAACT
>NC_057009.1:8896660-9016439 GCF_000002595.2 Chlamydomonas reinhardtii | reverse complement strand
TGAGGCTGCTCTGACGTATGGAAATAGGCAGGTTCAGGGCTGTGGAGGGAGGGAGGGAGGGAGGGAGGGAGGGAGGGAGGGAGGGAGGGAGGGAATGCACGGCGCGCACATATTTCTGTAAGATTGTAGGCCCTGGCTTTTTGTAAAACACCTAATGAAAACTGTTGGAGGAATTGTGGGGTTAGTTCTTCCGTAAACAACCACAGTTAACAGCACAGTCTTCCTGGATCAACTCGTTCCATGACCAAGTTGCTATCTTTTGCACCGCACAGCTTTCCGCTCAGACGTATATGCTGGTACCTCACCTCATACCAACAGGTGATCACGTTTATGTTTGTGGGAAGGCGGGAAGGGGCTATGCAGGGCTGGGTGTGCTGTTGGCAGCCAGGAAGTTTTCTTTAGTGGAAAGGCTCGTCAGCCTCGCTCATGCTAGTACAGTGCTCTTAATCACATGCTGACACACCAGCACAACTGCTGCGCCAATCCATGACTGCTTCACGCGCCGCACCCACGCACCAGCCCATAATCCAGAACAGACAGCCGTTCTGTGAATGTCTGCGGCCCCGCATCCCTGCTAGCACGCTTGCCATCTATGGCCATACCACAACTTTACCATACCACAACCTTACTTAGCGGAGCCCCCCTGGCTGGCATTCCATGGCCATGACTCAGTGGAGCTCCTTTGCTTGCAGCGCACGGCATCGTCAACCACACCTTCAGGCTGGGCACTGTGCAACCAGTGTTTGCATGGGGACGCATGGGAAGCAGGGGAACCCTGATGTGAAGCGTGCAGACTGACAAGGTCAGGGGTATCTAGGGGGGTCTGGGGGGCTTGCCCATAATGGCTGACCGCTGCCCATGAAAGGTCAGACCAGTACCCAATCCATGAGTCCTAAATCGGCGGCCCTGGGAAGATATGAACTCTGTGAGTGTCAAGGTGAGGGGCTGGTGACCTGGCTGATGGGAATGGTCCCCCTTGTGCACACGCACCCACCCATCTCACACGTACACACCCATACAAATGCCGCC
Source organism: Chlamydomonas reinhardtii (assembly GCF_000002595.2). Lineage (NCBI taxonomy): Eukaryota > Viridiplantae > Chlorophyta > Chlorophyceae > Chlamydomonadales > Chlamydomonadaceae > Chlamydomonas > Chlamydomonas reinhardtii. The sequence continues at coordinate 9,015,410 of NC_057009.1, read as the reverse complement.
TAACTTGCAGTGTTGGAATAGCAGGTGGGCTGCGAGGGCTACATGTGTATTCTCCCATGCTGGTTAGCTGTTGTGTGTGGTTACAAGGTGTTAAGCACGACGTGCATTCCTGTCCTTGTAGAAACCAAGGCCCGGGCCGAGGGGCCCTTATAACGCCTGCAACACTTATATATGCAGCTAGTTAGAAGATTGACAGGTTTGCTGAGCAGGTGGCTGGGATTGAAGTCACCACCGCCTGCAAATGCTGGCACCACCGTCAGGGTGCCACCGTGGGGTGCCACTGGGACGTATAGGAAAGTGATTCTGGCAACACACCAGGGGCAGAGGTCAATTGATGGTGTGGGTGGCAAGGTGTGCGGCCAATGGTAGGGCCCGGCAGCAGGTGGTGGGGCAGCAGGTGATGGGGCAGGCGGCGGTGCGCCACGAAGGTAGGCATGGAGCCGGGCAAGGAGGTCAAGGGGTTGATGGGGCTGGGTAGGGCGGCGAGGGGCTCACGGTGACCACGGCGGACGAAGTATTACAGGTGGGGGTTACGCCACAGAAGGGTGGTGAATTGGAGGAACATGCACGGTCGGGAGCAGCCTTGCGCACTGAGGTGGGTGGAGCCCCCCACCCCACCCACCCCCAAACGCTAAAAACCTAGACATTTTGGGGCCCCTGGATGCCGTGCGCGAGGACATGGTCAGGGCCCTTCTCGCCAGCAGTCTACCACTGGAAGATGCAAGCCCTGCCCTTGCTGCTGCGGTTGTCCCAAGCACTCGGTGACGAGACTCCAGGGGCCAACCGTGTACACCGTACTTACCATACACGCATACACATGTACGAAACGGTAGCCAGGCTCGCATAATACCACCGAAGCCGCCTTCACACACACCTCCCCCCTGCCGCTACCCATGTCAGGCCAGCCGTTTGCAGCTGTGTTCCCAGTGTGGCCTGCTTTGCTCCCCACACCTGCCAGACCCAGGCTACACCAGCTACAGTCAAACGCTGTCACTAGAGCCCTTGTGGCCCTGTTCAAACCATATCAGTATATCAAGCCAGTTCTGACTGTTCCGTGGTCTGGTTATCTGCATATTCATCCTCCATCATCCAGGGCCATGTACATCTGTGTACAGGGTCCTCGCCCCCCATTGGATAGGGGTTTCAGCGTGTGTGAAATTAAGCACGATCTTTTGCGTGCCTTCCTGCCTCGGAGGCCGTGAGCCTTAGGACGCCAACAAGTATCGACATCGTGTGCATTCATTCTCACGAACTGTTCAAGGCCAATTACAAAATGGCGGCGGGTCAAAATCAGCCGGAGCGTGGCCCCATGCCATTCCATGCGTGCCTCTATCTTGTTGTCCACTGACTGTTTCCCTCCTCACCCTTGCCATCCAGGCTCGCGCTTTTAAAGTACCGTAATGTTGTTTTTTTTGGGCTGAGCCCCCCGAGCGAAGCGAATCAGGGGGGGGGCGAAGCCCCCCAGGATTGCCCCTGTCTCCGTGCCCATTTCCACAATTCTTCACGTTGCGATTGCGATTGATATCTCTAGATCATCTTGAAGTTGCTAAAGCACGAAAGCTGCCAAATCAGCGAGATGGAAACAGTCAAATGGACGATCAGGGGACTAGGACCCCATGTACAGTGGCCTAGTGTCCACTCGTGCAGCTTCCGATTCTCACACGAACTCGTGTGCGGCTGAGGGGGGTTGGGGTGCCGTACACGAATCAGTTGGAGGTTACCGGTAGTCGGAGCTGTCCTAGAACCGCCATTATACGCGGATATAGTTTTTTGATCCGCGGGCAGCCGAGCGCGCGGGCGTGGCAGCAGGCGGGCGCACAGCAGCGGAGGGAGCGGCAACGAAGACGGTGACCAGCGTGGGCCCCGTGGCGGGCCGGGCCAGGCACCCGGGGACAACCCAGTGCCGGGTGTGGTCGCGGCTGGCGATCCGCTGGCTGTCTTTGAGCTGGCCACCCTTAGCACCATGCGCATCGTGGGCGTTGATCCCGGCGTTGGCAACTACCTGGTGGCCTGTGTCGGGTCAATGCCAGGCTTCTCACCGCACAGCTACAGTGGCCGGCCACGAGCCGCGCACGTCTGGCGTGGCCCGGATGGCCAGGCTCCTGGGCCTGCCCAGCCCCCACTGCAGCGACGGCGGAAGCGGTGGCGGCGACGGCAACAGCGGCGATGGCAGCGGCAGCAGCTGCGGCAGCAGCGACAGCAGCGACGGCGTCGGCGGGGGCAGAAACGGAGGTGGCGGCGCAAGGGGGGCGGGAGGTGGAAGGGCAAGAGGCGCGGGTGGCGGGGCACGCGCCAGCACACGCATCAGCGTGCCGCAACAGAACGGCGCCGCCAGCAGCGCGCCTGCTTTACCCGGCTGTCTGGTGCTGGCTACCGCCACTGCACAGGCCAGACAGGCCGTCGGCTGTGGCAGCAGGCACGGCTAGAGGAGCAGCCGGCGCTCAAGCGCTGTCAGGCGGGGATACCCAGCGCGCGGGTGGCGTCGGCAGCTGAGCATGAGCTGCGAATACGCCACCTCTACTCTGGAGGTGGCGTGGACGCGGCGGCGGCTGCCGGGTCTGCACCTGCGCCGGTGCAACAGTACGGGCTGTGGCACCTGCTCCGTTTCTACCGGCAGTGGGGCCAGCGGCGGTGGCGCCTGACTGTCCATGTGCGGACGCAGAAGGTGGGGGTTGAGGGGAGGGGACCATCAGATGCACCCACACCAACTGCATTGCGCTGACGCTACGCCAATGCCACGGGTACAGGTGCTGGAGCACACGGCGCAGCAGCTGGCTGGTAGAAGGCCCAAGGAGGAGGTCATTGTTGGCTGGGGCAACGCCAACACTGGCTATGGCGGTTGCATCAGCAGGTTGGGGCGGGGCCAAGTACGCGCACCTGGTGGTGTACGTGGACGAGTTCTACACATCACAGGCAAGATGAGAGCAGACGGGTTGGAATGAGTAGACAGGTGGTCGGGTGGACAGGATGGGGCTCGTGTAGAGGTAGCCGGGTAGCCAGCAAGGTTCACACTGTACTCCTGCCCCCTCCCTCCCCAGGTGTGTGCGAAGTGCTGGCGGTGCTTACTCGGCGACGGGCAGCGCTGCCTGCAGGTGGTCGTACCATGGGGGGCTCACGTGCTCACCAAGTCCAAGTGTGCAACCACTGCGGGACGGGACTCAGTGGGGCTCAGTCGTGGGCTCAGTGGGGCTCAGTGGGGATGACACGTGGATGACATGGCTCAGTGGGTGAGGGCTCAGTGGGGCTCAGTGGGTGATGGCTGGGTGACGGCTGGGTGACGGCTCAGTCGTGGGCTCAGTGGGACTCACTCACTCTACCCTCCCGACGGTGCAGGGACGTGATGTCAACTCCGCAACCAACATCCGGCACGCGCTGGTGGAGATGCTGCTGGGGCACAAGCGACCTGCATCGCTGCAGACTGGCGGCGGCAGCGGCGGCAGCAGCAGCGGGGGTGCGTGCGCGCATCCTGGTAGCGGAGGGGGCAGGAAAGGCCACGCACGTGGAGGAGGAGAGCGCAGCGCCGCCCAAGAAGCGGCGCAAGCGCGCAGGCTGACGAGCCGGCTGGTGTCTAGGTAGCGGTCCGCGGTGGGGCTGGCAGGGCATGCGTGGCGGCATGGCAAGCAGTGCGGCTGTTGACAACTGTGCTGCGTCTGGCTGCGGTTGGCTATGCTGTGGCATCGCGATTGCTAGATAGGCACATGGTTTGGCTATGTGCCTGGAAACCGACCCCGGCTATGTCCTGGCGATGAGGTTGTTCGGCCTCAGACTGTGGAGGGGCTCAGCCCCTTTTCCCGTGACCGGGGAACACTTGTCTCTTGTGCGCCTTTCCGCTCATACCGTTTGCCTTTTCCCTTGTGAACATGTGTGTGTCCTGCCCTGGCGCTGGTCCCCTCCTCGGCGCCCCTACTTATTGTCTCCCCCTTGTAAGGGGCGTGTTCCTACTCCTTATATGGTAACACCATCAAATGGTTTCGACTGTTGCCCCCCCCCCCCCACACACACACACACAACACGTGCTGCCTGCTAGCTCCGACAACCTCTTCTGGCATTGTGCGAATTTATTTCCTTCAAGCATCTCCAGCAACACATGTACATATCCTCACACGCAGCATACCCGCAGATGCTGGGGTTATTCAAGGTAACACTGCAAGCCTGCGAGCGTCCTGCCGCTAAACCGGTCGCGCACATACCATGCCCGCTAAGGTGACGAGCTGCGTATTTGCCTGTTGCTCAAAACCCCGCGCCACGCACCTTACCTCCTGCTACCATTGGAAGCTCACTCAGCATTCATGACTGTCGATCATCTAGTGTCTGCTATTCGGGATGCAAGCCACTGCAGAATAGTATGGAATGCGTCATCCTGCACAGGATATGTGGCTCTGTCACCCAGCCGTGTTGTCAGTCGCTCTGCCGCTTCCGGCCCAGCAGTCCCGGCCGCCATGTCTGCCAGGATTTTCTGACGCCACATGGCCACATTGTTGTCGATCACCCGCTGGGCTTCAGAGGCAATGAGTGGGTGGCTGACGTAGGCGTACCTGCAACAGTGGTGTCGGGCAGACCAGGCCAACACATGTATGCATAACAAAGCGCAACCTGACATGTGACAATCTTAGGCTCCATTAAAAGGCCCATCATGAGCATGCAGGCTGGGCGGGCATGCTCACCGGTGCCAAATAGTGCGCAGCTTCTTCTGCATCCCCTCCAGAATCCTGGGCGGCACTGACTTGAGCCTTTCCGGCAGGTACGCCAGCTCCGCCTCTGCTTCGCCCACACGGATGCTGAAGCTGTTGAAGTCCAGCTGCTCCTCAAAAACCGCCGACACATTGTCCATCACAATGACCGGCACACACCCGTGAAGCACTGCGTCCTCCAGGCGCGCCGACCAGCCGTCGCCTACAGGGGCGGCCAGAAAGGAGTGCACACTTCAGTGTAAGCAATGCACTCGCGCTGTTGGTGTAGGGACGCCCAGTTGACGGCTGGGAAGTGTGCACTTGCTCCTGTGACATTGCACACGCATACTTGACCTACTACAACTATGCCTGGGGCCCATTTTTGAGGTACATGCCCAACTGCCCTCCGCCCCCACTGCCGTAAACACACACATGCAAAGGCAGGCGCACTCTTGTCGTTTCCGTTGCGACACATAGATTTATCGCAGCATGCACCGCCATCACACCTGGCGCCACTACGCAGAACTTGGAGCTGGCCAGGTGCTCAGAGTAACCACCTGGCACGTCGCTGCCGTCGCCAATCATGGCATTGTACTTGTTCTGCCAGTCATGATCCTTCCACAGCTTGTACAACCGCTGCCGAATGCCCCTGCACGTGATGTGGGGCAAACAAGCGCGCACCTTCAAACAGAAGGAAGTGTATTCGGTGCGAGTTACACGCCATGAACTGCCCAAGACGACCACCGCCACCGCCCCACGTCCCCCCCCCTGCCGCCCTTCAACACACCTGCTGTAGTTGGGCAGCCGATGTTTGCCCACATCACCGCGCAGGTACAACAGGATGTCCCGTGGACGCGGTGGATGGAACAGAAGTGGGCTGCCACTGAAGTGATGTGGCAGCTTCAGTGCGGGGACTATCAGGTCCTGCAACAGGAGTCAACGAGGGCAGCGGGGGTGGCTGCATCTGCTATGGCACGCCAGCCAGGCCGGCAACTGGGACACAATGGCTGGACATGTTGCCTGTGTCCCAGAAACATGCATCAAGGCCCAGCGATGCGCACCTTGCCAGGTGTGTAGCACGGGTGACCCTCAATCAGGTGTAGCCAGCCCTTGTCCTGCATGGGGTGCACATATTCCTGTGTGTAGTTGTCAGGCGTGAACGCAGTGTTGGACTTGTGGTCAGAGTCGCGGCGACCCCAGTGCGTGAGGAAGATGGACGACCCGTAGATATCTGCAGTCAAAAAAAACCCAAACAAGAGATGGTGAGGGGGCCGTGAGCACTGGGGGCACAATAGGATTTTGAGCACAAAACAGTGGGCATGGTGACCGGGGCTGTAACTGTGGCTCTTTGCAGTGCAGACAACATTCACACCTGAAGGCGCGTAGCAGGCTCCTTCATCATGAGTCATAAGCCAGATATGGTCCCGGCCACCCCGCCTGCAGTTGACAAGAAGATAGGTCGGCGAAGATGGGTCGGAAAGATGGTAGCATGCATATGCTTGTGCTGCCTGTCCACGTGCAACCAAGGTCCTGCCCTGTCGCAATTTCGCAGCAAACGCCCAATATGCCTTGCGCACCTGTCCCAGTAAGGGAAATGTTTTCGGATCAAGTCCCTGACCTCCAGCATCATGTTGGTCACATGCATGACCCGGGGGCCTGCAACGGCGCGAGGGGTTCAGGGAGTGGTCGCAGGATCAGTCACAGCAACGGCCTCGTGCAAAATCTACAAATCCATTTCCTGCTGACCACAGACGCTGCACCTGACATGCACCAGATCCTTGCACCCATGGGCATCGTGCACTGGCAATCAAAACAACTGCCTTCCAACATGCCGCAGCACCCCCACCCACCGGAGGGCGCATACCACCAGGGTCCGTCCGCGTAGCAGTGCAGCGGGAAGATGAAGCAGCTGCCGTACACAGGCACGTAGAAGAAGTCGGCCGCCTCGGGGTCAAAGGTGCGGTGCTCGCTCTGCAGCAGCATCTCGTGCATAAGAACCTCCAGGCCGTACGTCCAGGCAAACGTCTCGGTGTGGTTGCGGGAACCAAAGGCGCGCCAGGTGCACATACCCCTGCACTTGCGCATGCCAGCATTATTTCCATGAAGCAAGTAATTCCACAGTGATGATTACCGGGTTGGGGAATACCATGCGTATCTACTCTCAGGCCGGGAGAAGCCGGCTCCACTGTACACTATCTGCTGAGATACCCCATGGGTGCCGGCTGCGCGCTCACCTGTCATTGCGGTACTGCAGCATGCGGGAGTTGTAGGCGGCCGGCAGGTCGTACACATAGATCAACGGTCTTCGCGCAGCGCCATGCAGCGGCATGGCGCCGGACCCGCGCGCCATTGAGGCACCTGCGGCTGAGGCGGCGGCGGCCTCCGGAGATACCACCACTGTCTCGGCCAGCCACGGCCGTGTGCCACTGACATGGAGGCCTGCACACGCACGCGCGCAGATGCCATGCGGCAACACCCAGCCTAGGTGAAGGTGCAGTGGTGTGCCTTCCCTGGGTGTCAGTAATGCTGCAGTGCGCTCGAACTGCACATCCCATGCAGCCAGCCTCACCCGGCTCCATGGCCAGGCCAGATGCCTTGCGCGCGCAGTCGGTGCCGTACCAGCCCGGGTGGCACTTGCAGAAGCCGCTATCACAGTCGCCGTGTCCCGAGCACTGGTTCACGCACATGGTCTCCGTCACCTCCTCGCACAGCTCGCCAGCGAAGCCATCAAACATGCACCCACACCTATACGCCGGAATGAAACAATGTGATATCCGTCAGCGTGCGAAGGGTAGTTCTGCAGTAACACAAAAACAAAATGAAATAACGTTAGGAGCGCATGCAGGCACAAGCCAAGCACAATTCAGCTCACTGGTTATACACGCCCGCCCCAGAAATCATGTGTTGGCTGTCCCCTTTGGTATGAGTCGCTGCGCTCTCTCGGTCGTCTTTGGTAAGGAGTAAACCGCCACCCACCACCCGGCGTCCCTCTCGTCCTTTTACCTACTTTATAACAGGCTGGTCGGAGTTGCACCAGCCGTCCGGGCCATAGATCTGCTCGAAAGGCACCTGCCCCCACTCCAGCTTGTGGCCTTTACCGTCATCGCTGACCTGGTGGCAGATGAAACAGGTCGCCCGTAAACCATCTTGACCGTTCTTCCAAGCCATAATTGCTACGCATATGGCAGTCGCTGGACCACGCACCAGTGCTTACCTGGCACAAGTGGTTTCCCAAGGGCCGGCCCCGAACAGGCGCAGGGGTGCCAGGCAGTGACCCCTTGGGTGGGTTCACACGGCGGTACTTGCCATCACAGAAGCAGCGGGCCGTGACTGGGTCGCAGATGCCTGACAGGCGCCAAGGGTCGTGTACGTGTTATGGTTCAGGTGTGGTGGCCGCACAGTCGGGGGCTGTCAGGTGTGGCATTATCAGGTAAGCAACTGTGGTTGCTTATGAGGCCCCTTCGAGTGAACCCATCTGCCAGTCCGTACCAGTAATACGATGGTAGTAATCGTTAATGCACTCCCGCACGCGCCATGCCTATGTTCAAACCATCCCTGGGCCCCTGCCAGGCGGCCCGTCCCAGCCTCAGCTAATTGTTGGGCTCGGGTGTACAACCCCCTGCCCCTCCTCCTGGAACCCTGGCTTACCCGCGGTAGGCTATACCTTATAGCACGGTCCCGACACGTGCATATACACAATATCATGCACGCGCGCAGCCATGTGTGCCTCCTCATCTTGTGCCCTCTGACACATGCACACCCTCATACACACACCTGTGCAGCGCGACTCTGTGTACCCCTCATCCCGCCAGTTTAGGTCGCGGCCCTCGTCGTCAATGTGCCCCACAGGCGTGTCGCCCGTGTGGCGGAAGGCAGTGGTGCATGGGCGCAGCAACACAGTGCCGCAGTCCACGCCCTGGGAGCCTGAAGCAGATGCATGCCGTAGTGGGGGTCAGGTTACTGCTACTCCTGTTGAGAAACGCCGGCAGCCACCACCGCATGGCCCAGCCTGCTACAGTGACAGGTGGTTCTCGCAGGCGTGTGCACGGTCACAAGGCTTTCCCCACAAGGCTTGCGCGGGCCGCCCCCTGCATGACACCCGCTGCAAGACCGAGACACACCTGCAGGGCAGTCGCATGTGCCAGTGTCGTAGTTGCAATTCCCGACCCCGCTGCAGTTTCTTGGACACGTCTTGTTCCCCCGGAGGGCAGGCTTCAGAGGCACTGGCGCCAGTGCGTCCAGCTTGCCACACCAGCCGCCGCGTGTGGACCTGCACCGCCGCTCGAGGTCCCTGCCAGTCGCACCCGCCCCGACCTGGAGCAGCTGGCGGCCATGGTGATCCCCTGCACGTTGGACCCGATGGCGATATCAGATGGTAGGATGGCATTCTGGTAGTGTGATCATAGCTGAAACAGTTGCGGAAGCGTACATACATGAACGGTTGGGCCCATGTGTCGTGCGCCACCTCCTGTCCGGCACGGCTGTGGAGCGCGAACTGGTGCTGCACCCCCGCCTGCGCTTAGGCTGCCGTGGTACGGTCACAACACCCCAAGGGACTCTACGCCTTAATTTCCGCCTGCCAGATTGACCATTGTACCTGTGTCTGCCGAAACGACGTTCTCGGCGTCCGCATCAGCGCCCAGCCAATGCAATGCAGACTCCAGCGGCAGGTCTGGCCCAGATGACCATGGCGTGTCCTACAGCACCCGGCACGCCCGGCAAAATAGTTATGGCCGGGCCAAGCGCTAGGTGTCAGATGCGATCTTACTCGTGGGACAGATTCTAGCCCCAGCGACAGCCGACATAGCACCAACAAGAGACACGCCGCTGCGGCTGTCACAGGTCGCATGGTGGCGACCGCGCTTGCGCCTTCACCCCTCCCGCGTATCCCTACGCCCCAATACTGATAGCATCAGCTGCAGTTTGTTTCACCGAGCAGTCATGTTCTACAGGTCATGGCCAGGACTGCCCGCCCGCGCGTGTGCCTACAGCAGCAGTAAGAGTTCCGACACGGACTTCAGGCGAAAATATTCTGGCACGAATTGTTATCATGTGCAATTCAGCAACAATATGTAAGCAGCACTTACTGTCACTGTCAGGCCGATTCTTGCCCTCGCATGGGCATGCCACGCTCCTTGGTCAGTCGCCGAGGCCGTCGGAGCTGTTATATACAAACAGGTCCGTTGTTAAAATAGTTATTTGTAACAAAGAGATATCCTCTCAACCGACTGTCAGCCTCGCGTGACACCAACGCGTCCGGCAACGCCTACGTAGCTCCTGAAAGATGTCCACCAAGAAGCGGAGGCTGCTGAAGGTCATCATTCTGGGCGATAGCGGGTGCGAGTGCTGGGGCGTGCAAACGGCACTTCCGAGCGAACCCTGACATAACCGCGAATAAACAGCTGCCAGACACTCTAGTTTTGACATACCATCTTTTGCTCCATGACGCAGCGTCGGGAAGACGTCGCTGATGAACCAGTATGTTCAGAAGAAGTTCACCAAGGAGTACAAGGCCACAATCGGTGCCGACTTCCTCACCAAGGAGATTGAGGTGGACGACAAAAAAGTCACCATGCAGGTGGGCCGCCTGCGCATGGGGATTTGCAGGACAGGGCAAGGCTGGGGACGGGGCGTGACATGCCCGACCCGATGTGTCAAACCCTGCTCCGCGCAGATCTGGGACACGGCCGGCCAGGAGCGCTTCCAGAGCTTGGGCTCCGCATTCTACCGCGGTGCAGACTGCTGTGTGCTTGTGTTTGACGTAAACAATGCCAAGAGCTTTGACGACCTAGACAACTGGCGGGATGAGTTCATCATACAGGTGCGGTGTTGGCACGGTTGCGCACCTTGTGCGTGGGAAGCAGTCAGGAGTCCATGCACAGTGTGTGGAAGGCTACGGGAAGGACACGTATGGTATGAGTGCCAGTCGTTGCAGGAGTGGCCACGGCAGAGCATCAGTGGCGACCAGGGAAATGCAACTCAGCCACTTACTCTTAGTCGGCAGTCGATTGTTGAAGCAGTAGCCTGACAACAGTAAAAGCACGGCACTTCTAACGCGTTCAGACGCCTACATGCCTTGTGGATATGTGTGCTTTCAAGAAATGCCAGCTAACTCTCCCTCTGAGCTAGTCACCCTGTCCGTGCACGCCGTGTTCAGGCTGGGCCGCCCGACCCAGACAACTTCCCGTTCATGGTGCTGGGGAACAAGATTGATGAGAACGGGGGCAGCAGCCGCCAGGTGGGCTGGATGGGTGATTGGAGGGAATGGGCGCTGATGGGAAGGGCCCGGCAGCATACTGCCACGGTGCTCGTTTGAGTTGGATTGGGTTACAGCCTTTTGTAAAGTACACTCCGTTTTGATGTATAAATTGTGGCATCCAGCGGGTGCGTCAGCTGTCATCTTTTGTGTGGGGCCCATTGCTGTGCAGGTGTCGGAGAAGAAGGCCAAGGCCTGGTGCGCCTCCAAGGGCAGCATACCCTACTTCGAGACGTCGGCCAAGGAGGACATCAACGTGGAGGCGGCCTTCACATGCATCACACGCAACGCACTGCGCAACGAGAAGGAGGAGGAGCTGTGAGTACGGCGGGGTGTTTGATCGTGGTGTTTAGGCGGGCCTACCACCGTGTGGTGCCAGCACGGCAACCCGGCATCCCTCAGCCTGAGGACAGAGTGTACCGCTCGCAGGCCCTGTGCACGCTAACTTTGCTCCACCACTGCTCCTAATCATCTGTTTCCTAATGCTGGCCGCTTGCCGTGGCGCGCAGGTTTATGCCGGACGCTGTGGACATGAACACCACTGCCACGCAGCGGAAGCGGGCTGGCTGCTGCTGAGCGATGTTGGCTGGGCGGGGTGCCCAGCGCGGCCCAGTTGTGCCTGGTGCCGCTATGAATTCACTCCAGGCCCATGGCTTTTCGGGTATTAACACGTGCACGATAGCTGTGGGTGGGTGCCTGTGGTTATGTCCAGCTGCTCAACGCAGACGCTGAGTGACGCGATTCGGGCCTTGAGAGCTGTCTGCAAGGGCCAGGTTCTTCGGCTTGCTGCCGTGTCGATGCAGATTGTTGGTGATGGAATGGAGCTCGCGGTATGTTGATGTGTTGGAATAGGCTCGCCGAGGCTAGTAAGGCTGCTGAGATTGTATTGTGGGAGGTAGCGCCAGTCAAGTGAGCCTGACCGAGCCTGGACCCCCGAGTGAGGGTGGCGTGGCCTTGGACTGGTAGCCATGACTTTCAACATGGGTTCCATTCAAGTTGTAGTGTAGTGTGGGCACAAGCGTGCATCTATCTCCATCCCGGACCATCAATGGGGAACTGTTGTGCTCTGCTGGGACCCCGTCGCTCCTGTTCCATCGCACTAATGAGACAAGACACCCGAGTGCGGTATAATTAGAGGTCACAGCGGCTCCTGTGAAACTTATCGGAAAGCGAATGTTTACTGTTTCTAACAACAGATTGACACCTTACACACCTCTTGCGACACCACGTCTCGCATTCCACTTCAGGAGCAGATCGTTAATTGCAAGGTCCCACTCGCTAGGTGCAAAAATGACAACCGTTGTGTCCTTCGATGTTGACGGTATGTTGTTGCTATTCGGCAACTTGCTGGCTGATCGGCCATGCTTCCAGCTCTCAGAGACAACCGGCCTCGTCACACCTACCGCTTGCAGGCACTCTCATCCATTCAGTTGGCGACAAGTCAAATAAGTTACACAAGGACGCGTTTACGCATGGACTCAAGGTGTGCAGGCGTGGGGGGCACTGGGGTTGCCACGTTCAACCACCCCTGCCACCGCCCCCTCCGCGACGCAACAGGTCGGACTTGGTCTGGACACTCACATTGACGTGATCGCCCACCACGGTAGCACGGGTAAGCGTGGCGTGCGGGCATGGGGAGGACAATATTCAGCAGCTCGGGTGCTGTGTAGTTTATTACCTTTGTGGTCGTGTCATCATGTGGATGGCGAGGGGACAGGACAGTGCTTGATCTGTTGGTGGCAGCTAAGACGGGCACTGACTTACATCAGGATGACAAGTCAGCTCATGGTCCCCTGTTGGTACTCTGGCCTTCATCCACGTCATACCACGCCCCACTTGCTTCCCTGTGTTGCTTCTTCCACTCATCAGATCCGCTTATCCTCATTAAGGTGAGCCATCCCATACCCTTGCTGGACAACAGCGGGTGCATAGTCTGCAGACATGTCAGACGGGCCATTCAGCTGCAGGGTGCTGGGGTTACGGTGCTGGCGGCGTCTCTTTATCGCCTGACTGGCCGCCCTAACAAGGCCATGCATACGGTATCCACGTGTAGGTAGCAGAACACCACGGCATTTCAAAGCAAGAGGTAGGTCGGAATCACTAGTATCAAACCAGTTTGCCTTTACTTCTGGTGCTCAGACACGCTTGAAATTCTGTGCGTTGTGCCTGCGTGCGTGGTGTTGTCGCAGGCTGCGTGTGCAGTGACAGTGACAGTGACAAGCACCGTGACCCCACACTTTATTACTGCCGCGCCTCGTAGGCAATGGCCAAGCTGCCTGCGATGGAGGCAGCCATGAACGCCTACTTCACGGAGCACCGTGATGAGGCGGCGGTGGGTCTGGAGCTGCTGCCGGGCGTCAAGGAGTTGCTCACTCGCCTCAAGGTGCGGAGAGGCGACGGAGGGAACTGATGGCGGGAGGTAGGCCATAGTTGCGAGCCTCATGCTGCGGTTTCAAAGCCGTTTTTATAGTTGCTCTGGAGGCCACCTGTCAGTGCCAGGCGCCCCACAGCTGTTACCAGTGCCTGAACTTGACGTGTTGATGGCCCCGCCCTGCAACACCTCAACCTCCATAGCCCCACCCCTGCGCAGGCCCTGCCCAACGTCGCCACCTGCCTGGTGACGGGCAACCTGGAGCCCATCGGATGGGGCAAGATGGAGAAACTGGGTAGGTGGGCGCTGAGAAAGGCTGCTATGCACGCACATACACACTCAGCACGGCACGGCCTTGCTCCCTTCTCCCCGCATCATCACCACTCTTCCCTCCCTTCCCTGCAGGCGTCTTGGATCTGTTCAGCAGCCCCCGCTTCGGCGGGTTTGGCTCGGATTTCTGCAGCGGCAACACGGAGGAGTCATGGAAGGACCGTGGCGAGTTCGTGCGCGTCGCGGCCCGCAAGTGCGAGGAGCTGCATGGTATGTGTTTGGGACACATCGCCAAAAGGCGGCCAAGCTGGCGCACTTGATGCGGCCGTTGCAACAGCCCTTTGCTCATGGCATCGCAGGCAAGGTTGGCGCACGGTTCCATGTGGGCGACACGCCCATGGACATCAAGGTAGGGGCAGAAGAAGCAACACAACATAAGGCCATCGTATGGTCTGACATGTCTCCTGTCAGAGGTGGTGTTGTAGACTTCACACAGCGCCCCCATGCGCCTGGCATATCCCCATGCGCCTGGCATATCTGGTCCTGGTGCACCGTGTCTTGCCGTTGGCGAGCGTCACTCCGTGCCCGGTCCCCCAACTTTGCATAGGCTGCTGTAGACGCGGGCGCGGTGCCTGTGGCGGTGGCGACCGGCATCTACACTGCTGAGCAGCTGAAGGCGGTGGCCGAGGGCGTGGTGGTGCTGGACTCTCTGAGCGACGTGCAGGCAGTGCTGCGCGTCATGAAGCTGGCGGCGGCCTAGCCCAGGCAACAAGGGGGACATCGAGGACCGCGCCGCATTCGAGGACGCAGACGCATTGTATGCGTACATAGGGTACTTTTGGATGTGAGCCCCCCGAGCGGTTGGCTCTGCTGTGGCATCGCGATTGCCAGGCACCTGGTTTGGCTATGTGCCTGTGGAAACCGACTCCGGCTATGTCCGGGCGATGAGGTTGTTTGGCCTCAGACTGAGGAGGGGCTCAGCCCCTCTTCCCGTGACCGCGGAACACTTGTTGATGTGAGGCACCGCGCCCTCTCCGTACTGATCACAATACCGTACAGTGCAATGCAATGCCTTGTCATTGTGTGCGCAACGCAGAGCCTTGCAACGCCCTTTACATCCTACGTATATGTGCGATCATGCGTGTGCAACCAGGTCATGACTGGTGAAGGTCAAGAATTTGATACGATTACCGTTGGGACAAGAAAGGTGGCTTTCCCTCGCAAGGGAAAAGAGGGCTGAGCCCACGCCACGTCCTCCATCTGAGGCCGAAGGTTCCGACACTAGCCTCATCTCCCGGACATCAGCCGGGGTCGGTTTGTGCAGGCACCGCCCGCCATATGTGCCCAGTCGCGCCCAGCTATCAAGCACTAGTGCAGCAGGCAGCAGGCAACCAGACAGCAAGGAAAACCTCCACCTCTCAACACCCCTGCCGCTGCAGCCGACTGCCCGCTACGCCATGCTCATCAGCACAGGTCGCTAACCAGACAACACCGGCAGGTCTCAACCTGCGCGCCGGCGCCGCTTTGAAGGCGGCGCCGCGCTGTCCTCCTCCACGTGGCCTTGCCCGCCCCCTCTGCTCCGAACATGGGCGGACTTCACGAATTGTTTGGCCTGTGCTACGGCTTTAAAGTTTGAAGTTGGCAACTCTTCCTTTGTGGAATCCGCGTGACAGGGCTGCTTTCCTTGCGACCTCGCGACCTCGCGAAAGTCAATTGTCCATGGACGCGCGAAGGCACTTCTCGCTCCGCCCGAATTTTCCCATTCCCATTACCGTTAGGAAAATTACATTTCGAGAACGCATCTATTACACTGCACTTGGCACAACGATTGTACCTGGTTTCTGTCAACCTCTCCACACAATTGCAAGTCCAACTCCAGCACGTGCACGCCGTGGTGCCAGCGAACCGGCTGTCCTCAACAAAGCAACAGCTCCAACACTGTAATACATATCATAGGCAACAGTACCCATAACTATACAGCAGTCTGCTGGGGCCACCAGCACATGCCAGCAACAATTGTCAATCAGCATCAACTATCAATCCCCCACGCCACCTTACACTATTGCGTGGGCATGCGCGCCGGCGCGAGCTCCCGGCTTAGTCATCCCTGGGCTCTGGCAGGGGCTTCCCCGGCAGCCAGGGTACCAATGCGCTTGTGGTGGCCTGGTATGCAGCATACTCGGGGTACTTGGAGACGGAGATGCGCTCTGTGATCCACAGCGAGCCGGCGTGGAACAGCACGGTGAGCCCCACCGACCCCGCCGCCGCCCAGCCCAGGCCGCAGTGCGAGGGCCCCACTGCACACAGCATATACACTGCCCACCACAGCGAGTACTCGCAAAAGAACGCCGGGTGACGGCTGAAGCGGAACAAGCCGCTGGTGCGGAAGCCGCGCCGGTAATCGCCACGACGTGGCTTGCCCGCCGCAATGAGCGCGTGCTTGTGGCGCTGGAACGCCCACTGCTGCTCGTCAGCCACCACCTCGCCCAGCAGCAGGACCGCAAACGCCGCCACCCCAACCCAGCCTCCGGCCCCCATGGGCTCCGGTGTGCCGCCCGCCTGCCTTGCCTTGTGTGCGGCTGTGGCCGCCACGAACGCCGGCAGGGTGATGGCCAGGCATAGCGCGTGTTGCACCGCCGCCACAAACACCAGGTTAAACACCTCAAACAGCGCCCGGGGCATCAGCGTGCGCACCACTGCCCAGCGGTAGTCCTCGAAGCGGAGGCTGTAGCCGCCCTTGCGTGCGAAGTTGTAGGTCAGGCGGCAACCCCATGCAGCCGTTAGAGCGCAAGCCAGCAGCAGCCGCATGTCTGCTCCACTGGTGGCCAGCGCCGTCAGTAGACGGCCAGAAAGCGAACCCAAGGCAAGGCCCGAGGCAGAACCCGAGTGCGCCGCCGCTGCCGCCGCACGCAGCGCCGCCGCTGCCACAGCCAGCTCCCGGCGTGACAGGATGCTTATGTATATGGGAGGCAGAATGGACCTGCGGGGGTTACGGCGGCCAATGCAAGAGTTGGGAAGAGGTGCAAGTCAGGTCATTTTCTTGCGACGGATGAGGGAGGGGACCGCCTGCCTGTCAGAGCCGTGACCGAGGAACACTTGTCTTGCGACGCCGCCCACGGTCCTCACAGTGACTCACTGCCCGACCGCATCGCCTGCCGCCCCACCCACCCGCCCCTGCTGCAAGCTCACCACATGCGGTCTACATGGCTACAGTTGTGAGTTGCCAGGTACCACACCCAGCATAGGGCCGCAGCAAGGAGCGCCAGTGCCTCCGCCAGCACCAATGGGTCCTGGTGCGCCCAGATGCTGTATAACGCGGTCCAAGGTTCGCCTGGCAATCGGCGCAGCAGCGCACCTAGCTGCAGTGTCGCATCAGCGGCCTCCACCAGATAGTGGCGATTCCCCGCGAAGCAGGTTAAGACCCATGGCGACATTTAGTGCACCGCAAGTTGAGTGCAGTGACACGCTTTAGAATGTCGACTTTGGTCGATTCTGTATATCAATTTCAAACGTGTGAAAGACGTCAACAGCACGATGGTGACCACCAGCTCGATCCAACTTTCCATCCGTGGCCATGCTCTTTACATGTCTATGTGATGTCCACTAGCACTCACAATCGAGTAAACACCATCAAGCGCCAATGTGGCTGCAATTGGGGTTGATTGGGTTAGGAGCATTTGCGCTCGCTAGCGCCCACACATACCTGGAGCGCCAATCGGCAAATAAGGGCAGCAGCTCTAATAGCGCTGATTCGTCACCAACCAAGCAGCTGCCCAAGCCGGACGGCAGCACGCCCAAAGGAGGCCAGAGCGTCTTCACCTCGCAGCTTTGGAAGGAGGCCACCTCTGCGGCTCGAAAGCTGCGCAAGTAGAGCACTAGTCATATGGCTTCGCAGCTTCGCCTGGCCGGCGCAGGATCGCTCGCGGCGAGCTCCTGCCAGTCTACCTCCGCCGGCGTGCGTCGGAGTCCGCGCCAGGGTTGGCCTGTGACCCCTTGCTCCACACATGTGTACTACCGTCAGCACAGCACGGCGTCTTCTCTCACAATCGCCTCTTCCGCCTACTCCCGCTCCTCCTGGCGCAGCGCTATCCTGGAGGAGCAGGGCGAGCCGCCGTTGCCGCCGCCGCCGCAGCAGCAGCGCCCCGCAAGTGGGCCAGAGACTAACGGCAGCCGGGAGGCGCAGGCGAGTGCAGCTGATGCAGTAACCAATGTGCCGCAGGAGGCGCCGACACCGTGCGGTCTGAGTGCTGCTGAGTTGCGCGTGAAGCTAAGCCTGGCTGCGGGCAGCGGGCGACTAGACCTCACGGACGCAAGGCTTACCGAGCTGCCGGCCGAGGTGGCAGAGCTGACCGAGCTACAGGTGGGTGGGAGACAGTGGGCGTGGAGCCGTGGCCCGTGGGCCAGATCAACGGTGCGGCACATCGCACACGTCCTGCAGTGCGTAGACTTTGCCGTGTATTTGCATTTAGGTAAAACTGTATGTCCTGACGGGTTATCCCTGCCCCCGCTCCTGCTGGCCGCCAGGAGCTGCAGCTGTCTGGCAACTGCCTGACCCGCCTGCCAGAATCCATCTCGCGGCTGACTGCGCTGCGGCGACTGGGCCTGGCCGGCAACCTGCTCACAGAGCTACCGCCAGGCATTGGCGCACTGACTGCCCTGGAGGGGCTGTGGCTGCATGGCAACCTGCTCACTAGCCTGCCGCCGCAGCTTGGGCGGCTGGAAGCCTTGAGGGCGCTGTCTCTAGCAGGTGATGGGGCGGCGTGATTGCTTGGCGGCCACTGCACCCAGTACCAGCACCATGCTTTGTATGTGTCTAGGGACGTCAGGAAGGTCGTGTCATGGCTTTTGCACTGGACCGGACATAACAGCCTGGGCGCATTTACAGAGCTGCGCAGCAGAGGTAAACCACCCAGCATGAGCACACACCCGTCTGACAGTTATGCGTCCTTGGCAATGTGTGCATGGGGTCTCCTCCAGGCAACTGCATCTCCCAGCTGCCGCCCGGCTGCCTGTCCGGCCTCACCTCGCTCACCGACCTGACCTTGGCTGGCAACCGGCTGACGGACCTGCCGCCCGGCGAGCTGGAGCCCCTGACGGCACTGCGCAAACTGGCGCTCAACGGCAACCGGCTGGGACAGGGCCGTGACACAGGCGCTCAGGGTCCGCTGCCACTGGGCATGGGCCGCCACATGAGCGCACTGCAGGAGCTCATGCTGCAGGTGTGTGCGTGTGGGGGGGGGAGAGGAGGACTTGGGAGGGGGGGGGGGAGGCGGACAGTGATCAGGCTTTGCCCTGGGACCCCTTCAGCGCAAGCACACCGTGCGCCGTGCCCCTTGTCCCCACAGCTCTTGCACACTTCCTCGCGCTTTCACAGGGCAACTGCCTGGAAGCTGTGGAGGCGTCCTTGTTTGAGTGCCCGGTGAGGCAGGATGCGAAAGCCTGAGTCGGGGCTTTGCAGCGATATGCTACTTTACTTGCAGCACGTGCTTTCTCTCACCTTGCTGCTGACCCCTGAACAACCCCTCGCCCCAGGCTCTGACGGAGCTGTCTCTGGCGGACAACCGCCTCACGCACCTGCCTGATCGCCTGTCTGGCGCAACCCGCCTGGCCCGCCTGCACCTATTTGGCAACCGGCTGCAGCGGCTGGCGGTGCGGCAGCTGGCGGGGCTGCCGGCACTGTCCACCGTGTGGCTGGAGGGCAACATGCAGCTGCCCGGAGCCGACGTGGCGGCGCTGGTGGCGGCTGCCGGGCTGGGCGGCATGCCTGCCCTCAAGGCGCTGGGGCTGGACCAGAGCCAGCTAGCGGCCTTGAGGCAGCAGGTCGGGGCAGGGGGCGGCAGTGCCGGCGCGGCAGCTGCTGCCGTGGAGGTGCTGCCGCGCAATGTGCGAGTGGGCAGTGTGCTGGAGTGGCAGGGGCCGGGCCCTTACGACACAGAGGAGCAGGCTGGCGGCGGGGGTCCTGGCTATTTCAAGCTGCAGTACGGCCCGCAGCGACCGGGCGCACCCCTGAACGGCGCGGCCAGCAGCAACGACGTGCTGGTGGTGGCGTTCGGCAGCGCCCCCGGCACTCCCAACTGGGGCGGCCTGCTGGGCAAGGTGTACAAGGCGGCACAGTCGGCGGCGGAGAGGTGAGGAAGCGACCGCAGCATCTAGCCGGGGGGGGGGGGGAAATACCTGCTGGCTCTCACGCGCTGCAGTTGTTGGCGTGGGTTTCTCACCACTCCACTTACCTGGCAGGGTCCTCGCCATTCCTCTGCTCTCGCTCCTCCCACCGCAGCTACTTCGACGTCCTGTACGTGGCCGACCCCAGCCGCGACTGGTACGGTGGCGGCAGTGAGGCCGCCTACGCCTACTACCGCTCCCGGCTGGCCGCCACCACCCGCTCCTACCGCCGTGTGCTGATGCTGGGCGACTCCATGGGCGCCACCGCCTGCCTTCTGTTCGCGGACCTGGCCACAGCCGCACTGGCCTTCTGCCCGCAGGTGCGAGCGAAGACACCGGCATTGGCGCGGTGGATAGGACCGTGTGGGGGTGGGACACCTGGATTGGAGGAAATGGTGATTCTGCCTAGTGCCGTCCGGGAATTTGCGGCCATGTGCGCTGTACTAGACCGACGTAAGACTGCCCTGCTGAACAAAGTCCTTCTGCTGCCCCCACCTCTCCCTCACGCGCCCCTTCATCCCCATCCACCCCAGGTGGACTTGACCACAGCCTCCATCCGCCCAGGCCGCCCGGCCGAGTGGTTCGCGTCCCTGAAGCGGCGCCTGATGGCCTCTGTGGCGGCATTTGGGGGCTCTGGCGGCGGCGGTTCTGCAGATGGGTTGCCAGCTCCTGACGGCACTGGTGACGGCGGTGGCCAGCTGGTGGTGCTGGTGGGCACGTGGGCTCACGACCTGGACCAGGCCAACATGCTGCCGCACGCCACGCAGCAGCAGCAGGCGGCAGTTGCTGATGCCTCTGCAGCCGGGCGCCAGCAAGACAGGGCGCGCAGGGCAGCTCGCAGCGCTGGATGGCGCGATGCGGGTGCGGAGCCACAGGTGGTTGGGGCCGCAGTGCACCGCAGCCCCTGGGCGTGGCAGCAAGGAGGCGAGGGCTCTGGTGCGTCTAGTCCTGATAGCAGCAGCTTGGGTGTAAATGCAGAGGGCACGGGTGCGGGTGGGGGTGTGGTAGTGAAGGTGTTCAACGTTGATAGCCATCGCTTGGCGGCGGCACTGGATGCACAGGGTCAGCTAACGCCGTTGATCCGCAGCGCAGTGCTGGCAGAGCTATCGCTCCGGGGGGCTATCGTGCGCGTGTCGAACTTGTTGTAGGTGCTGTGCAGCAAGGCACTAGTTGCGGCAGAACTAGCAGGGCTACGCATGTGTGCAATAGGATTAATTGATGTATGGAATGCTAGGGTCTGCGGCGTGGGTCTGCGGATACGGACTTACCCCTGTCCTATCGCATGGGGTATACGAGTAGGGGGGCGCGCGGGGTGGGCAGCCACAGCTGGCTAACACTGGCCCAAGCAACGTCAACGTATGTTGAGAATCCCTTGCAGGCTGCCTGCGCACTACAAAGTGACGCCCGGTCTATGGTTGATCATAATGTCAAAAGTACTTATGGTTTTGGACTCTGTCAAAAAGCCGGTTTGAGGACGCCAATGGAGAGGGAGTACGGCCCCAATGAACATGGCTGGGTATGGGTGTCTGCGTTGCATCTCAGTCATTATTTGTGTAGGCTGTTTTTATGTGGCGCGGGTCGTTTGGGAGCGGTTTCATCTTTTGTTGGCAACAGGGGGCGGCCGGGAGCCGCTGCCCACGGCCAGGCTCTTCGTTTTCCCACCCTCCCGCCCAACGAAGAGCAGCTGCATCGGGGGGGATGGGCCGCTGCATGCGCCGCTTGCGAGCGAAATGCGGCACGAGCCGCCCGCCCTGCCAGGAGGCTGGGGCGGGGCGGGGTCTCGGTCTTTCCCCCACCATTCCGTTGGCGCCCGCCTCGGTGCAGCATAGCGGGATGGTCGTGCGGGAGGTTTCTTGATTTGCTTTGAGGTGTTTGCACAGGAATAGGGCTGGCAGTCACGAGGGTGTTGGTAGCGGTGCTTGGGTGTTAGCGACGGGGAGGTTGCTTGGGTGTGGCGGGAGGAACTTGTGCCGGCGTGCCTAACAGTTCGGGCGCGGGAGTGGTGGAGACCCTAAAGCGTGAACGCGCATGATTTGAGACTGGCTAACAAGGACAAAGATGAGAGAGGGCCGGGCGAGCGGCCATTGCGGCCTAAAATACTGACTACTGACTTCGCGCCCCAGACCTTGTGTTCCAACTGGATCCGGCACCTGTCTCCGGCTCTCCGCAGGCGCCGGTGCAATGGAGGCATATTCATAGTTACGAAGTATTGCTGAGGCGCAGCATAACGTGTCATAACTACGTGTATAGTGGAGCAGCACCAACAAACACACCGCTCGACAGCAACAATTATGATGGAGCCAGTGCCCCAACCTTCCTGTTTTGGAGGGCCTAGCAAGAAAGACATGTACGAACGATTAACACGAGCAAATGAAACTATTCGGCTGCGCGACAGCGAGCTGGGGGACGCCAGACGGCAGGTAGCGGAAGTCAGTAGTCGTCTGCGCGCCGAGCAACAAGAAAGGGCGGAGCAGCAGCGGCTCGTGGAGCAGCAGCGCATTCAGCTGGAATCTCGCCTGGCGACCGTTCAGCAAGAGAAGGCCGCGGTCATGCGCCTGCGCGAGCAGCTGGAGCAACAGCTCGCACAGGAGCAGCAACGCTGTAAGGCACTTGTGGTGCAGCACAATGTGTTGCAAGTGGTTGCCGCTCAGGGGATTTTGGGGGGGTTTGCAACCAGGAACTGAGGTGCCCCAACCACTTAAGACCTGTCGTCCCGAACAACCTTACCCCACGTGCTCTGGGGTAATGTACAGCTGCCTCCCTGTCGGACAAGGCCACATCGCTGACGGAGAAGCTGGCGGAGCAGCAGCGCTCGCTGGAGCACCAGGCGCGCGTCAACGCACGCACGGAGCGGAAGCTGCAGGCTGAGGAACAGAAGTCGCGGCGCCTGCAGAAGCAGCTCCAAAGCTTTACGGTGGTAAGTTCGATAACTGAGGAGATTGAAGAAGCGGCGCGCACAGCATGTGCGGGGCATCACGCACTGGGCCCTAGTGCTCCCTACATGGCGTGGAGCAAAGCGTGCCGTACTGCCTTCACCGCAGCCTGTGCTATCGCCGCCGAGTCAGCGCAGGAGTCCGATGTGCAACAACATCGCCGTTACCCAAAGGTTCCACTTGTATGACACGTTTCGCTTTTACAGACCATGGAGGAGGTGTCAAAAGTGCTTTATTCAGTGGAGCGGGAGGAAAAGGTTGTGGCGACAGGCAGCTTGAGCCGCAGCGAGCGCAAGGTCCGTTCCTCTGCGGTGAGTAGCGGAAAGAGAAGCATGACGCTTGGACCGGCTGGGAACCCACGTTGAAAGGGTATGGGTGGCCAATGTGGGGCCCATGTGACAAGGGAGTTGGTGTCCCATACAAGAATTGGGGGGCTGAGCCGCACCACATCACACATCGCCTGTGCGAGGCCAAATGTCTTTCGAACTACGGTAGCCTCATCTGTGGACATAGCACGGCCAGCTTGTACAGGCACCGCCAGCCAGGTGTGCGCTCGGTCCAGCGGCAAGCCATATCAAATTTTGAAAGCCGTACTGGTGATGCCACTGTGTGCACACAAACAGATACCCCATGGCCTACCCGACTGTTCACAGGCTGACACGCTGCGGCAGTCGCTGGCCGCCTTCAAGGCCTTCAAGGAGGCGGAGACGGAGGGGCCCGAGGGCCCGCAGCCCGACCAGGACAAGCAGGTGGCCGCGTGAGGCAGTGCGGCGGACGGATGGCAGTGTGGGTGTATCGACAGCTCCCAGATGATCTGATGGCAGTCTGCTTAGAGCTACTAGACGTTTGGTTAGATGCAGACATTTGGGGAGGGGGGAGGCCACGAAATGGCATCTCCGGTTCATAACGAAAGAGTGGACAGTTGCTGCTGTCGGGGCCTGAACACGATCTTGTCAAGGCGGCGGGCCTGATGCCGGTCGTTAGCATGGGTGCATGGGTGAGTTACATTAATGTTTTATACATTTGGCAAGGCCAAGCAATGACATGGTGGATGTGATGATGGCGTGATGATGGTGGTGCTTGCGCCACTGACTTGGGCAGAGGTGGGGTCTGAATTGGGCAGAGGTGGGGGCGGAGGTCCCAGGGTTGGACATACAGTGCCCTCCACGGGTGCGACATGCCCCCACGGTACTAGGACCATCCGTGGCTATCGCCAACGCCGCGTCCCCACACGCCGAAGCAATGTGTTGAGTTTGCGCCTAGGACAGACGAACCACTCAGGACGGTATAAGAGGGCTAGCGCTCAGACAGGATCAACCTATCTTGCTCCTCACATCACGGACCTAGGCCGGACGGCTTGGGAGGACAGCATGTACAAATGATTGCGACGAGTGTACATGTAACCGATGTAACGAGGAACGGTCCAGGAGATGAGGTAGACGCTTGCGGCCTCAGACTGTAGACATGGCGTGGGCTCAGGTCCACTTTCCCTTGCGAGGGAAAACCACCTGTCTTGTCAATAACCCGCCATGTTGCTCAGACGAGAAATCTGCGCCCCGAGTGGCCATCCCCGCCGGTGGGCCCGCCGCGCCCCCCTGCTGTTCCCCCGTTGACCCATCTGCACCGGCCCACCGGCTGGGGCGCAAAGCCTTGGAAACTTGGTTGCTTGGAGCAGGCACTGGCAGGCACGGGTATCACCAGCGGACCTCCCAGGAGGGTGGGAATTTCGGGGATTGGCTGTTTTAGCGTAGTTGGGACTACCCGTTTCCAAGCACTGTTGCAGTTCCCTAGCGGGCCGGCCCAGCACTGCTGGATGCCCGCGCCGGCTGGATGCGTCTCCGACCCCGATGCCCTGGATGGCTCGCCCAGACATCCCTCCCACCCTCCTACCTCCCTCAGTTCACATGCTGAATGTTGCCATCTGCCTTGACACCAGCTTGGATTTATAGGTCTGATAGCAGGGGGGGGGGGTAAGGATGCCGCAGACATACCCCACCCTTCAAATCGAAAGAGCTTGACGAGAGCGTTCAGAATCCGCTTTCAGAATTTTGATCAGGGTAGTAATTGCGGAGATATGGATGCGGATTACAATTGAAGGGACAGCCCGACAAGCGGGGGCACGCCGTACCCACGCCGCGAAGGGCCATCTGCGACCCAGAGAAACAACACCCGCCCCCTGGTTGGCTACCGACCTTCATAGTGTTACGCACATGAGTCGAAGGAGATATGGGCCCCCAAAGTTCAGGGTCGGTCGTCGGTCCCCAGGGTCCCCAAGGTTTCGTCACGGTGTGCCGGAAACTTTCGTCTGGGCCTCATAAGACAGCAGGGCAAGCCCAGACCGTTGCCCAAAGCATGTAATGGATGCTTTAACAGCTGGGAAACGTCAGGAGCCTACCAGAAGACGAAGGGCTACCGCCCGTCAACACATGTCGGGTTGGGATGTTGGGGTGCGACATGTCTCGCCTGACCAGATCGTGCCACAAGTCACGGACCGGTGCTTGCGCGCCGGAGGAAAACGCATGTGTATGTCCCATGCGTAGGTAAGTCTCGTGGGCGTGCTTTACACGGGTGCAACTGAACGGCCGCAAGATGTTCTCAACATGTTGACAACATGGCTGTGGTCAAGACGCGCCCGACGAACTTTCCGTGTTTACATGTTAATAGAGCTCGCTGAAAGCAGTCGTTTGGCACCATCCTGGAAGAAAACAGAGGGGATTTAGGGGGTGTACGGCACGGTACGGCACGGTCGGTCGTCGGTCAGGGGGGGTCGGGAGGTTTTGCGGGGTGGGGTCTGGAACTATTGTTCGTACCCCCCCCCTGCTGATAGCCCTCGCTTCACTGGGCTCAGGCGCTCAGCGCTAAAGCCACGTGCTGTCCCTGTCAGGGATACACCTGTGGGGATACACCGTAGAGAGCGCCGGCGGCGGGTCGGCGAACGTGCCATGGAGTGGGAGCAGGTGAGACGGAGGCGACGATGTGTGTGGTTGTGCTAGTAAGAGATAAGGTGTTGTACTGTGGAGTCGATAGCGCTAACATGTCGTGCTGGACAGACATGACTGTGAGTACCTCGGTACCAGGGCGGCTCTGTACTGCTTGTCTGCCTGAATGGCCCGTGGTGGCGTGCGCCGTGCGGTCCTTCTTGGTCCTTTGGGGCCTGGGCGCCCGTGAGGCCGTGAAGCCGTGACGCGATGGGGCGGCATTATTGCGCTGGCTCAGCGCCTGCTGGGCGCTGACGCTTCTCCGGGGTGGTTCCGGGAGAGGCTGTGGGTGTGGGCGACGCGTTGGAGGGCACCTGCTGTGAGGGTTCACCAATCCCCAGAACAAGTTGGCCCCAGTACATACTCGGCAGGGGCGCATGCGGGCAATTGAACAGGGGCACGAAACATAATGAGAGTGCGCAGCGAGACACGTCGTGGCAACCGACTCGCATGGGCACAGGTGGGCACGCCTCGGCGCAGGTCATCGCACACATGGCCGTGTCGATGATGGGAAACCTCACTTGTCACAGCTCTGGCAATCATTCATCGCAATAAGGCTGATATACTCAGTGTTACATTGGACCTAGCGGGCACGTTAACTACGCGCTCGAGAACTTGGTCAAATATTCTGGGCGCAGAATGCGTTGCACCTCGGTAATTGATTCATTAATGCTGATATCATGTATCGTGAGCGACTCCATCGCTGCTGAAGCGTCATAGACGGGGTGAACGTGGAAGATTGGGCAAGCAATCAACGCTTCTCTCTCGGTTCTCCGCTTGGTGAGCACCATAGGGAATGATACGGCCATCAGGCTAGTAATGCTATGTTTTGCATTCATACGCAATCCACTGCAGTGGTGCACGCCGAAGGCCAGTCGCCTTCCTCCCCCTTCCCCGAACCGCAGTTCTGGGCGCCCACCTCGGGTCTCGCAGTAGTGCTGGGGCAGCCCCTCCCTGCAAATGCCTTTCTCCGACCTCCAGGAGTGGCTGCTGGGGGGCTCAGGTCAATCCAGTAGCAGTCACCGTGGCCGCCATGTGGAGAGGTCCGAGACGCAGGAGATTGAGCGCAACTTAATTGCCATGCGCATGCGTGGCGACAAATGGACGCTGGACCGCGGTGCCGGCTACTATGCCGCTGAGAGAACCCGGAAGAAGCTGTCGTACCTAGTGCAGACCGGGAAGTGAGCGGGGGCTGGCGGGGGGGAGGGGATGCGTTGGTAGGGTCGCTGTGCGCTGACGAGATGTTGTAGAGGAGTACGCTGTGGGCGACCGCGGGGCCGGGGCTACTAAATGGGAAGTGGCACCCTAACAGCCTCCACTGTGACGCAGGCATGCTGGGCGCACACGTGTGCGCTACGTGGGCGTCGGCTGGCGCTCCTTCCTGGCGCACGTGCTGCGGCGAGGTGGGCTGAGGGCAGGCGGGGGCTCGGAGGGCCGCGGCGGCGATGTCCCTTGTCCCTTGCACTCCAGCATCCCTGAATCACAGCGTACTGGTTGTTTGTCAGTCAGAGCTGTCAGTTGATACGCTGGTGCTTTGATCTTGCGCCTGGTGTGCTAGTGTCGGATGTCCATTCGCCCCCCTCCCAGACTTCTTCACCACGGCCGTCAACGCCACGCTGGTCCAGCTGGTGGCGGTGCTGGTGGTGTGGTACTTCTCTATGCTACTGGGCTGGAGCACTGTGTACTACATCATCTGGAAGTGAGAGGGGACAGAGGGGGGAGGCATTGGGCTTGTGGTGGCGGCTGGGGCAGTAAAGGCAGCATGGGCTGCAGGGGCTGTCATAGTATATGCAGGCAGGCAGCCCTCACCCCCCTCATCAGGTATCCTCCCTCCATTTCCCGGACCTCCTCTTGCCCGCTGCCCCCCTCCGCCTCCTGCCTCCTGCCCGCCAGCTGGAACTCCAACTGCTTCATCGGCTTCCACGGCTTCCGCTCCGCCTTCATGTACGCCACGGAGACACAGCAGACCATTGGTGAGGAATGAGGAGTCAGCACACTGGACACACGCCCCCCCCACTGCCCCTGCAGCTGACCTCTACATATGCACTATGGCATCCATGCGGCGTCTGTTGCGCTGCCCTCGCCCGAGCACCTGGCCCTACCCCCTGCCGCCCTCAGGCTACGGCGAGCGCGCCACTGGCGAGTGCTGGGTGGCGGCGCTGTGTGTGTCCGTGCACTCCCTACAGGTGCGTGCGTTCATCAATGAAACGGAAAAGAGACCCGCCTGCAAACCCCCTTCGGGCGAACGGACGACCTGACCCCGAAGTGTACCCATATGCGTCCATGCGCCGTGCTGAGCGCGCTAGATTGCATTGGTTACAAGAGGGACTTGCTGACGCGCTAGAAACGTTTATCGTGCACGCACTATCCAAAGTAGTCCCTTCCAGTCAAATTCACATACAGCCCGTCGTGAAGTTGCGAAACACGCGTATGTTGTGTGTGCGCGTGTGTGTTGAAAGGTACAGGGTGCGTGTGTGTATGTGTGTGCGTGGAGGGGGAGCATCAGGATGTCGCCCGCCTTCCCGCCTCAAAACTAGTTATGCCAAGAACTTCTGCCTCCTTCCCCCGCACCCTAGCCTTGCCACGCACGCGTTACCGTTCTAAGACGTCCTGCGCGTTTCGTTTAGTCGCGAAAGCGCGCATCACCACACGCTTCTACGACAAACGCTGCTGGGACGCTTTCCACGGCATCCGGCTGTCGCGGTTCGTACACGCCTCCTCCAGCGTCAACGAAGGTGCCAGACGCGATAATTTCGTTCGTCGCTATCCTCGACGCAGACACCTTTCCCGTTGAAACTGCAGTCCTAATGTACACACTGGTGCGGCAAAACTACCCCACGCACTTCCTGCGCCAGAAAATTCGCGACCAGCTTGAGTGGTGGCCGGAGCTCTCTCTCCTTGAGCTCCTTGAACGGCCGGCCGGCCTCCCCATCGAACGCTGCATCCTTGACCTATTCGGCACGCTGTGCGGCCCCCAGCCGCCGCCTTCCCCACCGCGTGCGTTGCCTACTCAAACCTAGCTTGATGCGCCACGCCCCGGGCAGCTGCATGCGTTGCTGCAACTAAGCTAGCAGAGCGGGCTGGGGTCTTGCTTTTGTCGCGCTACCTGCGCCGCGCTGGACCGCCCTCTACCTCTGCCCCGCTTTGTGCATGCGTGACGCGGTATGGTGCGGCGCCTGCGCTCGCGGCGCGCAGGTGAGTAACAGAGCAAGCCGGGTCTAGGAAAGTGCAGCGGCGGCAGCGTTGCACAAGCAGCCGCATGTGCATCCTAGCGCTGATGAGCTTTACGCGAACGCTCTACTTACACTACGACGAACACGGTCAAAACAGAGTAGTTTGGGAAGCATGGGAGAGCAGCAGCCTTCGGAGGGTCTACGCGCAGGAGCTGGCCACTACTGGACGCCACGGTCATCGGTGACGACGCGCCTGCTGTACCCATGTGCCTGGCTACAACTCCGCTATTTCTTGATTCTGGTATTCATGATTGTAACTCCCTCCCGTTGTGCAGGCGCTGCTGCTGGACAGCGTCATCCTGGGCATTGTGTTCAGCCGCATCAGCCACCCCAAGCAGCGTGGCCGCACAGTGCTCGTCAGCGACTGCGCGTGTATGGCGCGGAGAGACGGACAGCTCAAGTTGTGAGTGCAAGCCGGGGTGTGGCGGGGCGGGGCGGGCCGAGTAGGCAGCCTGCGGAGTGGAGGGGCTGTGCGCGCCTCCAACCCCAGCGTGGGCCATCCATGTGGGGGCAGGGGGTGAGGTTGGATTACGGGAATATATAGGGATGGCTCAGTGTGTTGGTGCAGGTGGTGGTCTGGTTTCTCGTGCAGGCTTACCAGGCCTGTTCGGAGCCCGCAGCCAGAGCCCGGAGAACCAATGTCACCTTCGCGTGCTGTGGCCCGATGTGGCAGTTTGAGCTGGAATCTATAACCTCCGCCACACACACGCAAACCTACCCACCCCCGTTCCCACAGCATGTTCCGCCTGGCTGACATTCAGCGCCGCTCCGTTATCGACCCGCGAGTGCGAGTGGAGATGTACACATGGGGTGGAGGCCGGCGCACGGCCGAGGGCGAGCGGATACCCGTCATCGCGCAGGTGGGTGCAGCTGGAGGTTTCCGAGGTGGCCTGGCGGGGTGGGCAGCAGCGGGAGAGGGCATGGCGGAGGGTCATAAGCGATATCGCAAAGACCGAGTGGTGGGGGCGGGGTGGCGCGAGGGCTGCATCTCAAGAGTTCGTTTGCATGGAAGAGGCGCACCGGCAGCGAAGCATGGCACGCAGTTCTTGCTCTTGATTGCTCGCAGCAGTTTTTACACATCGGCACCCCAGGCCTCCGAAGCGGCCAGGTCCTACGCCTGTGTGACCTGAAGGATGTGATGGGAACGAGTCCCCCCCCCCGCCCCGCCCCCACTCGCCCACCCCATCCCCAGGAGCTGTCGGTGAGCATGGACCGCACGCTGCTGCTGCCTGTGGTGGTGGAGCACAACGTGGACGAGGCCTCGCCGCTGTTCGGACACACACTGCAGAGCCTGGAGGTGAGGGGTCAAGGGGGGTGATTTCCACCATTCCAGATATTTATGAGCAGGGGAGGCGGGCGGTTGGGATGTGCTGGCCTGGTGTGAAGGGTGTGCCGAATAGAGGTGAGAAGTGGTAGCTATCGCCAACGTTATCCATTGGGCCATGCTTGGCACGCATGCATCCTGTGCACGTGTTTCATCAGTTTTGCATTGTCCCCCCTGCCGCCTCCTCCTCCCTTTCCCCCAGGGTGTGTCTGCTGAGATCGTGGTGACGTTCGAGGCCAGCAGTGAGCTGGGCGACACATTCATGGCGCGTCAGTCCTACCTGCCCAGTGAGATACACTGGGGACACACGTTCGTCAACATCATCAAACCGCCGCAGCCGCCCGACACGCAGGCGGAGGTGGACCTGTCCCGCTTCCACGACGTGGAGCCGCAGCCGGGCCTGGGCGACGAGATGACCATGCCGCACCGCCTCAGCCGCCGGGTGGTGGCGGGCGGCAGCTCGGGTGCGGGCGCGGTGGTGCCTGGTCGGCTGCTGTGTGAGAACACCCTGGTGCTGAGCGAGGACGCGGTGGTGACATGCCGCAACGGCCGGCCCTACCTCATGTTCCGACTGGGAGACACATTCCCCGGACACGTGGTGGACGTCACGGTGAGGGCGGCAGGGCAGGGGCGGCGGGGGGGGGGTTGTAAATTCCAGCCCAAACTAAACCAAACAAAGCTAGCGGGGGAGGGGAGGGCAGGAGGGCGCTCGCAGGGGGGAGGAGGCATGCGTTGAGGGTTAGGCATGGCTAGAGACTGGAGGAGGGGTACCTGGAGCGAGCACCATGACCATGACCACGACCTTGCACCCCTCACTTTGAGCCATGAATGGACCGACGCCCAACAAACACTCCCCACTCACGGTTGTGCCACACTTGCAAATGCTCTTTACCCCTACGGCCTACGCCTACCCGGCTGCTTCCCCCCCCCCCCCATCCCCTGACCCAGGTGACCGCCACTCTGTACCGCTGGCACGCCTCCCACACTGCTGAGGGCGAGTTCCTGCCGTACGAGGAACAGGTGCTAGAGATGGAGCCCTCACAGCTGCTGCTGCGGTAGGCGGCGTAAGGGTGGGCAGGGCGGGGGGGCAGTCGCGACACAGCCTCTTAATATAATCCGCTTCTGTCGCACTAACCTACTCAACTATCAAGTTGCAATGACCCCTCCGCCTTCCCCCCACCCCGCAGCTACCCAGTGACCCTGACGCACGAGCTGGACCCCGCCACCAGCCCTGTGGCGCACTGGGCCACGCAAAAGGGGCTGAGGCAGGACGCGGACGCGGAGGTTGTGGTGGTGGCGCGGGTGAGAGGGGAGGGGGGAGAGGGGCAGGGAAAGGCAGGTAGGTTATGACAACCAAGCTCGTGAGCGCTGGACGCTGCCAAGCACTGTGTCGGCGCATGTAGAGGAGTAGGTGTGGGAACGAGCTGCAGGTCTGGTGTCCGGACATGGCCAGCGCCTTGCATGTTTGGGTCGTGCGGATGCCGCCGTGGTGCGCGTGGCGCATTGCACGCACGCGCGCTCTCACTCACCGGAGAGCATGCACATCTTTTGCACCCACCGCCTCACCGTGCCTCCACCGCTGCCCTCACCCCTCCGCTCCCTGTTGTCTCAGGGCACTCTGTACTCGCGGCAGGAGGTGGTCACCCGCTCCCGAGTGTACAGCGTGCTGGGGGACGTCAAGGTGCGAGGGAAGGCGTAGGCGGTAGGGGTTGGCGTGCGTGCAGCAGCCGCTGCTTCTGATGCAGGCCCCCTCCTTACCCTCCTTCTTCCCTCCGCTGCTCATTCTCCAAACCACCGCCACCCCTCCTGTGCACCTGCAGTGGGGCCACGCCTTCCTGCCTGTGGTGCTTCCCGGCACCAGCGCCACCTCTGGCGGAAACGTGACCTCCTCCAAGCTGGGTGCGGCAGTGGACTGGAGCCACTTCCACTCCACCTCGCCCATCAACATGCCGCCGGCGCCCGCAGCGCCCAGGGCCTCGCCAAAGGCCCAGGTGAGTGCGGGCGGCTGAGAGGCGGGGCGGGCGGACCGGGGCGGAGCAACGCGCCTGGGTGTACCAGGGGGCCAGCAGCAGTATGTGCCGCGGGCTTGCATGGCAACGTAAACGAGGATAACACCAACAGGCGGTTGACGCTGCCGCGTCCTTCCTCATGTGTGCATGTGTCGCCGCAGTCGCCGCGCCTTAGCAGTGCAGACGGCAACTCTGCACAGCCTGGCGGCACTGGAGGCGGAGCAGGCGGCGGCTCTACCAGCGGCGCCGCACCCAGCGCCGCGAGCGCGTTCGCCTCCGACACGGCCTTTGCGTCCGCGGTGTCCACTGCAGGGGCACACGCGGCGGCACATGCGGCGGCCAGCGTGTTTGCACCGGGTGGCCTCGGGGGCGGCACCGGCACCGGCACCACATCTTCCTCGGGGCTCCGCGGCGGCGGCATGTTTGCTCCTGCCTCGGGCGTGCACGGCGGCTCCCGACTGGTGTGTGTAGGGGTGCGCGGGGGCAGCTGCCGATACGGGGCCGTGGGGTCGCGGATGCAGGGGTGCGTAAGCCGCCCACCTAGTGTGCACGTGCATTTACTGCATGGGCCCTCGTCAGCAGCCTGCGCGTCTTACCACCACGCTGCTACCCCCAAGCCCCCATAGCGACCAAAGAGTGACTCGCCACCCCCGCCCGTCGCCCCTGGCCCCCTGCCCGCAGTCCGGCATCCGCGCCTCGCACCCCGCGCCCGCCCCGCCCGTGCTGCGCCTGCCCTCCGACCTCACCGCCTCCACTGGCAACCTGGCGGGGCTGGCGGGGGCGGCTGCAGGCGGAGGGGCAGGTGGGGGCGGCATGCATGTGGGCACGCCCTTTCCGCACCACGCCTCCTTAGCCCTGACACTGACGCAGCTGCATTCTCAGCGGGAGCAGCGGGAAAAGGCGCAGCAAGGAGAGGCGGCAGCAGGGAGTCACGGCCCCGCCCCAGCCGCTGCTGCCGGCGGGGTGTCGGCGCACGCCACAGCAGTGCAGCAGCTGCAGCGGGGTGTGGGCGTGGGCATGGCGGCGGCTGCGCTGCACCGGAGTCCGTCCTCCCTGTTGCTGCAGGCGGGCGGAGCGGAGCCACCCGCGGCTGCCACCGCCTTTGCCGCGCCGGGCGCTGTGTCGTTCATACGCATGACAGGTGGGGACGGCGCGTGCAGGAGGATGCCAGTGTTGCTCGCGCGTGCCTGCTGGGTGCTCGAGCATGGCCTGCTGCCTGCTGCCTCCCACCTGCTGCGCTGCGCTTCCACATCAACAACCCTATTGCCCCCCCCCCCCCAAACTGCAGACGATGAGTCTCTGACGGGTCCGGGCAGTGAGGACCACCTCAGCGGCGGATCCCCCAACTCCACTCTCGGCTCCGGGCCCGCGCCGCAGCAGCAGCCCGGGATAGCCGTGTACGGCTCAGGCGTGATGGGCCGCCCTGTCGCAGCCGGAGCCGGAGGAGCAGGCAGCGTGACGGGGCCGAGGGAGGTGAGTGTGCTCCCCGACAGCAGAGGCTGGCGCGGCGGGGACAGGCTGGGGCCGTTACGGATGTGTTCTGCAGAAGTGGTCATAAGGAAAAGCATGGGAGGGAAGACCCTGACGCAGGCAAGCTCCAGAGCTGTCACCCTTACTTCCATCCTCCCGCCGCCACTCCCCCAGGGCGACCGCAAGGACGTGGACAAGACGTGGCACCAGACTCGCTCCCTGTTCGCCGCACTGGAGGGCATCCAGGACTACCTGCAGCAGCAGGAGGCGGAGCGGCTAGCAGCGGAGGCGGCGGGGCTTACAACGGCACCAGCATCAGAAGACGGCGCCGCGCCGTCTGGCGGCAGCGGCAACAACAGGCCTCTGCCACCGGGCGCATTCTTTTAGTCAGCTTCAAACACATGGTGCCCCTTCATGAGACTTGAGCTCCTGGCGCGTTCCGCGTTCGGGAGTCTGCGGGCGAGAAGAGGATGCGGTCAATGCAGCATCAAGGGTATGACTGCTGCGCCTTTACTGTCGTGTCATTGTTTGGGCCTTGCATACCGTTGGTGCATGAGGACAGCCGGCGGGCGGGCAGCCCTTAACTGACCTGGCCTTAGATCTCGGAGATGTACTTTGTGGCGCGGACCGCTGGCCTCAGGCGGTGGACATGTGGTGTGCGATGAGCCCACCGTGCCCATATCTACGGTGCGGGTGGCTTACTTATCAGTACACGAGTAAAGAGCACCCGAGTGCTTGCTTGAGTTTTATGGTGTGTGACTGGTGGCAACATGTTGAGCCTATTCGTCAGAGCACACGGATCCACCACATACAGATCCGCCCCTTCCGGGTGTGGGTGCGGACGTGAGCATGGGGCAACCCCTTGGTGTCCTTCACTCCTTCCTGGACTGGCGGGCGCTGTAGTACATGGTGATGTAGCCCACACGCACACAGCTAGCTAGCTAGCGCGTAAGGCGCTGCGTGCACATCTGTCGCCTGGCCATGAATTGCAAGGTCATAGCCCATCCAGCACGCGGCCCAGCACGGGCATGCATTTCAGTGCCGCTTTGAGTACTTGAGCACCCTGGCTTTACCTCAGGGCATCCAATCCGAGGTCCCATTTTGATCAAGTTCAGCTAAGCGATTAGGCCATCACAAACGACTCTCTCAACGCCTCACACTGACGCTCGACACCTCAAGTCACTACACTCATCACTCATCAGCCTCTTCATTCTCGTGTCTACCGTACCTTTCCGCACCCGGTTCACATGTGACGTACACGCCACCAGCCCACCACTTGTGCCTCTGATCACACTCGCGGAGCCTTCCCATAAAGAACCTGCCTGCATCTCCGCCGCACCGCCCATCAACCACCTGTTTCTTCCCGTGTTCTCCGCCCTGCCAACCGCTATGCTGGCCCCAGGCCGCTGCTCTGCCTGGAGGGCGCCGCCGAGCCGCTGGCCTCCAGGTCCAGCAGGAAGGGGTCGGCCGCCAGAGCCGCCAGCGGGGGGCAGTCCAGCGCCGCGCGGGACACGTCGGCGTCCGCGTGAATGCTGCAGGCAGAGGGCCGGGGCACGGCATCTGTGACTGAGTTCTGTTTCTGGCATCTGCGGCTGGGCAGGGCATCCATCATGCAAGGTTAGACTCCGCCAGCGGTTTTACGCTGTTGAGGTCGCGCGCTCACTGGCGGAGACTGCTATTGAAGTGGCTGCGGCATGCGCGGGTCCGCTCCCCATCGCGGGTCCGCTGTGGACGTCTGCACTGCCCCAGGCCCGCGAACAAGGACATGCGGCCCAGGGTGCGACCCGCCTCCCCGCCATACAGGTGGGTATAATTCTCTATAATGGGTGTGGCGCAATTTAATTTTTGTGTTGGGTTGCAAGCGCGCCGCGAGCTGGGTGTTACTTGATGGTAAGGGAGTCGACTGTCTGCGGTCTACGGGCAACGCCGACAAGGAGGACAAGGCTCAAGGACGTTCAAGATGATGTTAAGGCCAAACCTCCTCCCCGCTCTGCGGGCTGGTTCTGGGTCTCGGTTTCTGTGGGATTGGAGTAAACTAAACCCCCACCCCCACCCCCAAACCCACCCGACCGACACACACACACACACACACGCACACGCACACACACACACACACACACGCACACGCACACACACACACACGCACACGCACACACACACACACACGCACACACACACACACACACATGCACACACGCGCGCGCGCGCTCTCACCGCGCCACCAGGTCCTCCAGGCTGCTGAAGTTGGCCTCGGGCCGCACGTAGCCGCAAATGACCAGGCTCAGGGTCTCGCCGTAGAAGGGCTGTGTGCATGTAGGTAGGTAGGTAGGAAGGGGCCCGGGTGAAGACGGGGCACATGTGCGGCTTGAGGGCAAGTGGGGTCGGTTGCGGGTGCACAGGCACAGGACCCTTGCCCACAGCCACCTCACACAAACACGCCACCGGCCCCACCCCTGCCCGCCCCCCCGCACCCACCTGGTCAAAGTCCGCCAGGATCCAGGGCTCTAGTGTCTTCTCCTTGTTGGCAAAGAAGGGGTTCCAGCCGATGGACAGGACCTGGCACCAGCGCCAGCAATCAGCAGGGGAGGAGCGCAGCAGCGGGACACATCAGGGCACATACCGACACACGGCCATAAGCAACACGGCATCGCCAGTGGTCGCACGCCCCCCCCCCCTCTCACCGTCTTGTGGATCTCCGGCCGCTGTCCCACCCGCGCCCAGCCGGCGTAAATGCCCGTCACCGCCTCCGCCAGGTGTTTGGCCACAGCCGCTGGGCACACGTTGGCAGTGGGGATGCCCAGCTCCTGGGTCAGGAGTAAGTGAGCGGGGGCACCGGGTCACGCGCATAGGGCACACCCCATTGATGTACCTGGCACTGCACACCCTGTCTCCTAGGTGCGTGTGTGGCTCCATCGTGACGACGTACATGGCCACTGCTCACCCCCATACACACACACCCGCCCACCTTGGATCCGCGGCCGAAGCCCTTGACCACCTCTCCCCTGAGCCGCACCACCCGGTCCATGGGGATGACGCCGCCGCCCGGGTGGCCCGCGGGCGGCAGGGTGTCATGGAAGCGCGGCAGGCCGTACGACTCGGGGCAGAACGCCAGCAGCGAGGGCAGCAGCTGCAGCAGGCCAGAGGCGGCGGCGGGGTCTGCCGGCCCGAACTCCGCCCCTACCCCCACCAGGCTGGGCACCACCACCACCCGCATGCCGGCACTGGTCGCGCCCGCCGCCCCGCTGGGTGCGTCCTCTAGCACCAGGCACTGAGCGGCAGGCACACCCAGACCCGCGGCAGCCGCAAGGAACACGTCCGGGTGCGGCTTGCCGTTGGTAACCTGCAGGTGGGGTGGGGGGGTGGGGAGCGAGGGCACAGCATGAATGAGAAGTAGATGTGGTTGTAACAAAGCTGACACCACTTGGGGGCGGCCCGTTGCCCCTCGGAAGCCAGTTGCCCCTCGCCCTCGCCCTCGCTCCCAGACCTCCCCCTCACACCTCGTCACCGCACACCACCACTGCGCCCGGCCTCTCCGCCAGCAGCTGCCGCAGCTCGGGCTTGCGGCTCATCTTGGAGTTGAAGGTGGCTCGGGGCGTGGAGGTGGCCACGGCGAAGGGCACACCGCTGGCAGCCAGGTGCCGCACCAGCCGCAGGGCGCCCGGCAGTAGCGGGGCATCAGCCCACCTGGGCAGGGCGAGGGGCGAGGCGTGCAGGGTGGGGGGAGGTGGCGGAGCTGCACGAGCGCAGGGCGCAGGAGACAGGAGCACAACCCTCCAGGGAAAGGAACTTGCGCAGCCACAGCCGCAACGGCAAGCCATGCTGGCCACCCCACCGGCCCGTCGCCCACCCCACCCACCGTGCGGCCAGCAGCGGCTCTGATTCCGCCAAAAGCTGCTCGGCCGGCACCGGCAGGGCCAGGATCTGAAGGATGTGTGCGAGCGCGGGGACAGGAGGTGAGCATGCAACAGGAAGATGGAGCCCAGTCAAGGAACGGCGTGAGTGGCTTGAAGCGCTGTGTATGGCTATGAATGAGCTTCATTACAAGGGGGGCCGCCTGCCTGGGCTCGACCAAGTCAGTCAGGCGATGGCCACCACCCCTCTTGCTTGCGTTAGCCCCGAGGGCAGGCGGAGTCTATGGGTACTCGGACTTTGGCCCTTAGTCCGCTAGCCAGACACGCCCAGCCGGCCCCACCAACGGCGCACCTCCGCAACTGAGGCCCAGCATTCAAGCGGCCGCTTGCCTGCAGCAGACAGCCGCCAAACATGTCAGCAAGATACGAACGTGTGCGTCAACGCAATGCTGCCACAACCTTAACCAACCATGACGGCACAACGGACACACGTGCCTTCAACGAACCCTGACCCACCCAGGGCCGCCCTCTGCGCCTCCAGTGTCAGGTCCTTGCCATAGCGCTCCACTACACTGCGGGCCACCTCCACACAGAGGCTCTCTGCGGGGCAGGGCGGGCAGGCGATGGTGCGCTGAGGATGGAAATGGGCCACGCCTCAACACAAAATTCGTCCGCGGAGGAATGCATATCCGCACCCGTATCAAGTATTAGCCCATCCAAGTCCAGCAAAACTGCCTTGACTGGATTGTCCACTTCACCGGCTGTTTGGCCCATCTCGGGTTTGCTGTAGCTCCCACTGATGTCTTGCAGTGGCAATTATGTTGTCTTTGTACGTAGCGATACATCGATCGGCTTTGGGCTCGTTGCCAAGTGGCGTGGCCCTCGCATGATGGCGCCGTCTGTCCATGCGATTTCCCCTGTTTCCCCAGCCTGCCCGCTCGGAGCCAGGCCCGCGTGTTTAGGTCAGCCCTCCGATCCCTTTCTGTACTCAGCCCCAACCACTGGACTCAGCCACTGATCTGATACTCAGCCTCCAAGCTCAGCCCAAGACGAGCCTCGCACCTTCAGCCCATTCAGCCCATTCACTCCCAGCCCCAACAACGGACTCAGACCCTCTCAGACTCAGACGGTGGACTCAGACTCAGACTCAGACTTTCGCTCACTCAGCCCTGCTCGGCATTCAGCCTCGCAGTCTCAGCCCAACCAGTCACGTGACTCACGTCCCTACACGTTTACTCAGCCTCGCACCTTCAGCCCAGCTCGGCACTCAGCCTCGCCAGAGGGGTGGCATGGGGCAAGGTACGGGGTGAAGGATGGGTCCCGGCGCCGGTCACGGGTCACCCCTCCGTGGATTAGATTGGGTTTGACCGACCAGGGATTGGAACACCACTTTGGGGGAATGGGGTTGGGACGGCAGGGATTGGAACCAGGCTTTCAGGGATTGGGATAGGGACGGCAAGGATCGGAATCCGGATCTCAGGGACTTGCTCAGGGATTGGGATTGGAGGTCGCCGAGGTCGCGG
Source organism: Chlamydomonas reinhardtii (assembly GCF_000002595.2). NCBI lineage: Eukaryota > Viridiplantae > Chlorophyta > Chlorophyceae > Chlamydomonadales > Chlamydomonadaceae > Chlamydomonas > Chlamydomonas reinhardtii. The sequence continues at coordinate 8,976,360 of NC_057009.1, read as the reverse complement.
CACATAGAATAGCAAGTCGGTCTATGCGGGGTGACCAGAGGATCGGTAGGATCGGTACCCCATTCCACCCTAGCAGTCACAGCCCCTGCACACTTACTCTGTCCCGCTCACTTACTCCGCCCCTGCATTACGTACTCCGTCGCTGCATTATTGTACGCAGCCCCGCACCTTCAGCCCATTCAGGAACAGGCCGAACAGCCCCGCCTCGTCTCAGCCCCGCACACTCAGCCCATACACTTAATCAGCCCACATACCGTACTTACTCAGCCACGCATCTTCAGCCCATCACCCATACACAGACCGCACTGTTCAGCAGCTTCGTCCGAACAGCCCCGCCTCGTCTCAGCCCCGCACACTCAGCCCATACACTTAATCAGCCCGCATACCGTACTTACTCAGCCACGCATCTTCAGCCCATCACCCATGCACAGACCGCACTGTTCAGCAGCTTCGTCCTCAATCTGCCGTTGCCTCTGGGCCACATATCATGGTTGCAGTCAGAGAGTTGCAGGGAGTCGCACAGGCACCAGGCACAAGACAACGGGACCAGAACACAAGTCCTCAGGGAGGGCTTAGTCCAGTTGTTAGCGCTGCGTCTGAGTCCGGGGTTGGGGCTGGGTCCAGGGGTTGGGGCGCTGAGTCCCGAGGGAATCAGGCTGAGTCCAGAGGTTGGGGGCTGAGTCCAGTGGTTTGGGCTGGGTCCAAGTGTTGGGGGTGAATCCAGGGGCTCAAGGCGTGCCAGAGCTGAGTCCAGGGGCTGAGTCCTCTCTCGGGGCTGAGTCCGGGATAGGGTTTAGTCCAGTAGTTAGGGCTGAGTCGGGGGTTGGAGGGCTGAATTCGAGGGCTGAGTCGGGGACTGGAGGGGGATTGGGGCTGAGTCTCAGGGCTCATTTTACGGGCTGGTCGACGAAGGTTGGCCTGGGACTACTTGACTTCGCGCCTCCTTTTCCTCGGTCACCAGGCCCACACATACTCGTGAATGCAACTAGAAAGTAAAGCCCCGTCTGCCGATTGAGGCACGGCGCTGTACGAAGTCGGATGCATGCCCCTGGGGGCATCTTGTGAATGCAGGGCCCCTAAGACCCTAAAAGATTCACGGCGCGCTAGGCTGGCATACGCCTAACAAGCCAACATGGCAACTCTAGAAATAACCAGTGAATAACTTACTCAGTCGGCCCCGACGTGCCCGTCTGGCTGCCTAGCTGCTCGTAGTATCATAGTATGTATTCAGGCTGAATAAGAATTAGTTGGTGTTGCAGGCGGGGCCTTAAGGACCTGAACAACTCAAACAATGCCCCTTGATGAACTGGTCACCATTGCGACCTTTGTTATGTGGGGTACTATCTATGGCTACAAGCAGGTTGCTCAGAGCGCCAAGCAGCGGTGAGCTCGCATCCTGGCCCTCACTCGGGTTGAGACTGCAACGCCCAATGGCCGGTGTTTTAGGGCTGCCCCGTTGTAACTCATTGAACTGTTACGCTAACAGGCGTGAAATGGCAGCGAAGGGCGCGCGGTTGCAAACTGGGTCCCAGGATGACGGTGCTTTGGGTGTGTATGGCGAGGTAAGACCCCGCAGACACAAGCTTCGTGCTCATCTGCTCCTCATCGGTATACCTGCGACTACGTGCGGGGTGCTGCACGACCCTGTGTTTACAGTCGTTACATGGCGCGGCGTCCAGACAAAGTTAACAGCCGCCCGACGCGTGTACATGGCCGTAGGTGTTCCGGCGTCGGGAGCCGGATGCTCCGGGGCAGGCGGGGCTTGCGGGTCTGGTGGCGCTGGGGACGGACGACAGCGCGCCGCTACTGTTCCAGCGCAACACCGGCGGCCCCCCGCTGGGCCTCAAGGAGCTGGCCTCAGCGCGGCGCCTCTCAGCTGCCACCGTGGCCTCCAGCACGCACCTGGCGCTGGGGCTGCTGGGCGCCATGTACGGCTGCACGCAGGGGACGACGCGCAAGCCTAGCGGCAGCGACGAGGCCGGCAGGGAGGCAGCTGTGTGGGCGCCCGGCCTTGTGGTGCGGCATCGGCGTGGCGGCAGTGTGGGTCTGGGCCTGGGCGCTCTGGCGCTGTCCGCCTGTGGCAGCAGCAGCTGTGCTACCCTGGACACACTGGCGCGCTGCTCCTCCTCCGCCAACTCCTCCGCTGCCAGCACTGGGGGTGACGCCAGTGCTGGGGGCCCGGGCAGCGAGGGCCCAGGCATGGAGCCGTGCGCTGGCTCTCTGGCTGGCGGCAGCTGCAGCGGCCAGGAGGACCGGGAGGACCGGGAGGAGGAGGAGGAAGAGGAGCGGGAGCTGACCGCCCAGGAGCAGCAGCTGGCTGAGCTGCGGGGCCTGGCCTCCTCGCTATTCGCGCTCATGACCACCAACCTGGTGTTCTGCAGCAGGGAGGCGGGGGCGGAGGAGGCAGAGGCGGGGGAGGAGGCGGACCAAGACGACGTGGAGGCAGCGGCAGGGTGTCCCTGCTGCAGCGCGAGCACTGGGTCGGCCTACTCGCCCGGCCCCTCCTCCGCAGCGGCGGCCGGCACCTGCTCCTCAGCCACCTCGCCCGGGGCCGCCTGCAGCCCCTGGGCGGCGGCGGCGGCGGCGGGCGCTGACGCAGTGGCGTCCTGCCCCATGGCGCCACGTGGCTTTGACCTGCTGCGGGTGCGCAGCAACATGTCGTACGCGCTGGGCGCGGCGGCGCAGGACCCTGGCGGCGCCAGCAGTGACAGCGAGGACGACGGCGGGTGTGGCGACGCATGCGAGCGTGCGGGCAGCTGGGGTGGCGCAGGGGCAGGCGCCGGTCAGGGCCGGGTGGGCCGGCGGCGCTCTGGGCGCTGTGAAGGCGTGTATCTGCCGGCCTGGAGCAGCCTGTCCTTGCTGGCGGGGGCGGCGTCACCCGGCGGGGCAGCGGCTGAGCAGGAGCAGCTCGAGGCGACTGTTGCGGCCGGGTCGCCGCCGTCGGAGCCGCAGTCTGTGGAGCAGGCAGGGCCGGGGTCGGCACCGCGGCGGGTTCTGCTGGCGGCCGCGGAGGCGCTTGAGCCCGTCCTGGAGTCGCCGCAGGAGGAGAATGAGGAGGTGGAGGGGCAGCAGCTGGAGTGTGCGGGCCGCGCGGGGCACCCCCACCCCCACCCCCAAGTGGAACTGCCCGAGGTGGCAGGACAGCACCCACTTGCCGCAGCTGCTGGGCCACACCCAGTCCAGGCAACTGCGGTGCCGCTGTCACCGGTCCCAGCCTCTCACTGCCTTGCCGCTACTGATGCGGAAGCAGTGGAGTCGGCAATGACATCCTGTCACGGTGACACCTCATTGTGTGACCCAGCGCCGCGTGCTAACACGTCATCGCCGTTCGCCGCGTGCTGCCAGCAGCCGGCAGCAAATATGCTTGTGGAGACTCCTCACACCACGAGAGGTGCGAGCGCAGGTTCCTGTGGGCCCCAAGCTGACGCGGTGATCACGGCAGCAGTCAGTGCTGTTGATGCTGCTGCCGCGCCCGCCCCCTGCATGCCGGCGGCTGGCAGATCCCTTGCGGCACCCAACAGCCGAGCCACGCGGCACCTGCACACACCCACGACTGCCAAGAGCCGTACCGCTACGCGCGCTGGCAGTGCGGTCACCCCTGTGGCCAGCCCCACCTCAGCTCCTGCACCGCTGTTGTCCTCCCGGTCCGCCGGTACCCTCCGAAGCTATGGCCTTGTAGGTGCCGGTGGAAGAGCAGCTGCAGTAGTTTGGGGCGCTCCTGCCTTGTCTCCTGCCTCTACCTGCTCGGTGCACAGCCCCAGCCCCAGCGCCCTCACGTCCCCCGCGGCCCAGCTCCACACACCAAGCAAGCCCTTGCCGGCCGCCGCACGCCATGTGCCGGCCGCATCCGGCAGTGGTAGCACGGCGGGCCCCCAGCTGCGGCGGCAGTCCAGCACCGGAAGCAGCTGCAGCAGCCACAGCTGCAGCAGCGTCAGTGTCAGCGCGGCGGGCGCCACACCGCGTCAACAGCGCCAGGCAGCGTTCGCGGCTGTCGCAGCTGCCGCCGAGGCCTCTCTGAGTCTGAGCCGGCGGCGGCAAGCGCGAGAGCAGCAGGCAGCTGAGGCCGCAGCCGCCTCACCTATCCCTAGCGGCGGGCGCAGCGGGGCATGCGGGGGCCAGCAGCTGCCACTGGTTGGCGGCGCAAGCAATCCCGCCCCGGCCGGCAGCCCCGGCCCCGGCCCGGGCCCCAGCCCCAGCTATTTGCGCTCCACGGCCGCATCAGCCGCCCGTGCCGCAGTCGGCATGACGCCGCGGGCTGCTGCAGTGCACTACAGTGCCGCCGCCAGGCAGTGACGACTTGGGGCTGGGGCTGGTAGGGCGGATTGTGTTTCGCCCGGGCGTCTCCCCTGGCTTAGCACCAGACAGCAGCTCGTCGACGTGCGGACCCATCATACTTTTGCATGCTCTTGAGTGCTGTGCCGCATCAGGGTGGTATGTGGCCTGCTTCAAAAGTACAATGTGCTGAGAGGGGCTGCCGGCCGGGGACAGGGACAGGCTTAGGGCTGGCACGTGTGGCCTTCGGCCGAGCGCCAGGGCTGCTTTTAGTGAACCGCTCCCGCAAACATGGTGGTCTAATGCGCGGTTGAACATGAAACACACACTGTGCTGGCACTTCAGGCCTCAGTCCCTCGAAGGCTATGTTCTGGCTTAAGTGCTTTACATGATGAATGGATAAGGTTCCAAGTACGCTCTTGCGGTTGCATAAAGATCTCGTCTTGGTGGGACAGGGGCAGTCGGTTGAGGGCCTGCAGGGGCTGCTGCTGGTTGGCGGGTTGGATCGTGTTGCAATATATAGTCCGCGTTGCGAGCGCGTGCGCTAGCGCGTAGCCGTACCGGTAGCCACAATTGTTGGGTGAATCAGGCTCGTGCATGGACGGTGCGCCTTCCATTTTAAGCACGTGTTTGTGTCGCAGTGGACAGGCGTTTGACATGACATTGACGTATATCAAGCAATTGGTCCTGGACTGGATTGCTAAGGGGTGCACGGCCAGGTGTGTTGGCTGGGTCGGATTGTAGTCGGAGAGCCTCCAGTCGCGGGTGCCTGCGGGCAGGCACAGGCGAGTGAAGCTGGGGAGGGGTTTCGGACATAAGGGGTGGTGCCATGAGCTCGGCTAGGTTAGGCGCGCCCGCGCGGGAATGCCGGCTCCAGTTAGCCAGGCGTGAGTTGTTTGGGAGCTCGATTTACAATGTGTATCGCCATAGTACATATGCAATCATGTTGGTGTCAAAAGTTCGCAGCCGGGGAAGAGCCCCCGACCCGGTCAGCGTGCGCAAGCGCATGCAGAGATGTTCACTATATGTACTTTATCGGGTTAGTTTCGGGGTCTTGTTTTGGATAATAAAATGCGTTGATGAGCATCTGTTCACGCGCGTCCCTGACGAAGGCCGGATTAGATGCTATCCGATGGGCGTGAAGGGCGGCATCTGGACCCAGGCGCGCGAAAGAGAGGAGGTACAACAAGAGCGGGCGTTTGATGCCGCGCGCGCAGCGCCGGCTTGGGAGCGGTTCGAGTCCTGAGCGGCGTGGGCGACATCGTAGCTGTTGTGGGGAGGGCGCTGGTGGCAGTTGTGACTAGGTTGTCCCGGGAGCACCAGCAGCAGCAGGGGGTCGGGTGATGAGGTGGGGCGCCGTGTATGGAGGTGGCATCCTGTATGTTTATCTGGGCGCTTCATTGCGTCAAGCTAATCGAGTTTTTCACAGGTTCCGGGCCGCCCTCACCCCGGTTAGTGCACGTGCTTGAGTGATGTGCCGCGTTAGGGTGGGCCTGATGGGCGCGTGGTTTCCATGCTAAGTGGATGACACGTGTTAATTCAGCAGTACGTCATTATGGACAAAATTACAGGACTCGAAATGGCGCGGGCTGCTTGCGGGCTGCTGCTGGGCAAGGCAGTACTTCAGTCGGACACAAGGCCACTGGCGGTCTTATTGCGTTGTGCTGTTGGTGGTGCAGAAGGCAATTCCGGAGGTGTGCACAGACGCGGTTGTACCGCGGCGACACGACTTCAGGACACGCTTGATGAGTTTTGTGCAGGAACTACAGTTCGTTAGTTGCGACCATGGAGAGTAGCAGTGATGTGCGGCTAGCTACAGCTCGGAGTAAAGCATTGCATCAGCACTCTGTATGACCAACCAGGTGGTGACGTGTAACGTAGACGGCCAGGTAGTGACGTGTAGCGTAGACGGCGTGACGCAGTCTAAGCTACGGTACGGGGCAGATTACATGGATTGAGTACTTGGAAGCCTCGCGAGGGCCCACACGGCCACACCTACCTGCAGCGCCAATCGGCGAACAGGGCAACGGCTCTAATGACCCCTGGCGCTGGTTCCTCACCAACCAAGCAGCAGCCCAAGCCGGACGGCAGCACGCCCAGAGGAGGCCAGAGCGTCTTCACCTCGCAGCATTGGGAGGAGGCCACCTCTGCGGCTCGAAAGCTGCGCAAGTAGAGCACTAGTCATATGGCTTCACAGCTTTGCCTGGCCGCGCAGGATTGCTCGCGGCGGGCGGACTCCCGCCGCGTGCGTCCGAGTCCGCGCCACGGTTGGCCTGTGACCCCTTGCTCCACACATGTTGTACTACCGTCAGCGCAGTACGGCACGGCGCCTGCTCTCACAGTCGCCTCTTCCGCCTACTCCCGCTCCTCCTGGCGCAGCGCTATCCTGGAGCGAACCCCACGGACAGGGGTGTTCCTGGGGGGCTTCGCCCCCCCCCTGGAACGCTTCGCTGGGGGGGCTCAGCCCCAAAAAAGCTGTAAAAAGCACAGTAAAAACTCGTTGCACAGTGAAAAGCTTTCTGGGCGTTATAAGGGCCCATCAGCCGGGGGCACTGGTACTTACGGGGACAGGATAGCATGCATGCTTGTGCACACCACCTTGTAACCAACAACAGCAGCAATATGGATATGGATCTAGCAGCATGGAGACGAAGGGTCTCAGGGCCGTTGCAGCAATGAAACCAATTACAGCATCTGTTAGACTTTCGTTCTTGATGCGCTTATTCCCCTGATCGCCCCCTTTTTGATCGAGTCAACAAGGTTGCGATATTACAAAGAAGGGACAATCCGACCAAGCAAGGGTGCCCGTGCACCCAGGTCAAGAGGGACCATCTCCGGCCCGAAAGGAAACCACCCTCCCCCCAGTTGGCTACCGACCTTCCACAACCGTGCAACAGGTCTTCGCGTAAAGCGTGTCTCGGCAGCTGCACAGCGAGTCGAAGCTAAGCCCAAGCCCGCCAAAGCCCCACCAACGTACAGCAAACCGCACTAGCGCACGAGGCGCAATCAAACCGGCGAGGCGTCAACGCAGGTACACCGGGCACGTAGTCCGGCGACGCCCACGTCGACGCCCCACACCCACAGCGCACACACCAGAGGCACACCGCTCCCACCACCCACGAGCAAATTAAGGCGAGGGGGGCGGGGAGCCCACATCATCAGGCAACACTAGCAGCACACAGTCACCCGCACCCCGCGAGAGGAACGGATGGTGCGCAGGCACCGTGGCCCAGGCTTTCGGGCGGAGGCCGAGACTGACATACGATTGCAGCCGGCCCCAGAAATCAGCAATAACGGACACACTGACGCGCAGGACTTCCGCCGACGTCAGAGCCCGACGCACACGCAAGCCAGTCATAATCACCTGCTGCCGGCCCGAGTCAAGGGCAGACAGCGCAGCCAAACACACTACATCCCATACCGGCGGCGCCAGCCCAGCAGGCGGCTGCACCAGCCAAAGGTCAGCACGGGAGAAACAGTCATCAGCCGTGTCAGGAGGGGACCCCAGCATTGCCATAGCCATGTTCTCCCGCAGCGCCCGAGCAACAACACAGTCCCAAAAGTAGTGCCGGCGGTCCCCATCACACATATCCCGCCCACACGCCCGGCACAGGGGCATTGCCACCCCAGCTGCACGCTGGGCGGCATTTTTGGGGAACGACCAGCACGCATTGGCCGCCACCCGCCACAACGCTTCCTTATGATAATTTTCCCATTTTAACGCCCACAAACGGGCCAGAGTGCCGGCAAAGGCGCCGGCAGCCGCAAGCGCGCCGTCCGCAGAAACACCAGCATCACGCACATACAACAAATGTTTAGACCGCAGCGCCGCAACCTGGGGGCCCAGTTGCATGGCCGTTCCTGCCTTCACGGAGTAGTTCAACAGCAGCAGAGGCGGGCCCCCGTCCAGGACCCAGCCCAGTCCCCGCACCACCTGGGTCAAGGCCCCCGCCGCCGCCTGTCGCACGGCATCCGCAGGAAGCGGCATGAACCAGGCCCGCCCGCGAGCCAGTCGAGCCGCACGCGCCGCGGCCTCCCAGCCACCTGGGAGCAAGGCCACCGCCGCGGCTATGCGTTCCGCCGCCGCCAGGGGCGACGCCGGCCCCAGGAGCGGCGACGGCAGGTGCCGCCGAGGTCCCCATCCAAGCACAGGCCGCCACACGCTCGTCAAGTACAAGTCCAACATCGCCTCACCAAACCTGGTGCCCCACCCACCCGGGCGGGTGTGGGCAGCACGCACGGCCTCTAACTGGTCATGCGCCGCCACCAACTGTCCCACATACACAAGGCCCGGCAGGGCAAATAAATCGGCAAACGCCACGTCAAAAGTCTGTGCACCATCACACAATGCCGGATTCGCCCACAACGGCACATGATACACCCAGTCCCCAGCCGCGGGCGGCGCCACCAACGTGATAGGCGGCAAGTGGGCGACCGCCCCCAACAGACGCAAAAACGGTTTGCACTCAGGCGTAACCAACTTGTCCAAAACACGTGACGGGTCGCACCGCACCAACAGGCGCAGTGGCGTGGCCGCTGGATGGCGTGCCCGCAGCCAAGCCTCCGCCACCTTCGTCCACGGCGGCACAAACGCCAGCAAACCACACGCGCCCAGCACACACCGCACCGCCAGTCCAGCTTGCCGCGCCTGCACGTGCAGCTGAAGAGGCAGCAGTCCTACACCACCCAGAGCCGGCGGCACCTGCATGATGTCAAGGGACACCCCCACCGGACGAGCATGGGGTGCAACCGCATACTTAGCCGGCGACAGCCGCCGATCAACAACCGCCGCCACCTGGCCTAACAACTTGCCAACCGGCGCCCACGGCGACGGGAACCCCGCAAACTCCAGATGGTACAGGACCTTGCTCAGGGCATACGCCGAGGCCGCCGCCGCTCGCCCAAACATAGAAACAGGCATACGCACAATCAGGCCAAGCACCCCCACCACCCCGTCAAAAGCCACAGGCGGGGTGGCCGTATGAGTCAACAAGCCCCTACTGCCAGCTGACGCCCTCCACACGGCGTCCGCCGATTACACGTGCATGCACTGCCCACATGTGCCCAACACGTCTTCCTCACCCTCTGCTGCTCTGAGGCCGCATGTGCACCTCCGCCACCCATAGCACTTCCTGCATGACTGCCCTGCTCTCCTGCTTAGACTGCCCTGCTCTCCTGCCGTCTTCGCCTGCTCTCTCCCTCACCAAGTAACAAACACACAATTGTTGCAGTTGAAGCCGCCAAGGCTCCGCTAGACTGAAGGTGAGGTGACCTGCACGTGGAGAGCTCGACAGGCCGCCGCAGCTGCGTCAGCAGCCCCTGCTCCGGCCCGTGCCGCCACATACATGTCCCTCAGCGCTGCGCACGCATCTAGCTCGCATCCTACCGAGCCACTCCAATTTCGTCTCTGTCCAGACGCGAATGAGCCCAATTATACCACGCCTATAAATTCCTCCGTGCTTCGCTTCACGTGCTAGAACAAGGAGGTGGCTGCCTTAGGGAGGCAGGAAAAGGGCTGCAAGCCCTCCCCTCCCGGGTCGTTATCAACCCAGCCACCTTGACGCGGGCGCATACTAAGCACACGCCTCTATGTTGGGGGCCTTTGGCATCCCCGCAAATCCGGACGTGGCCGGTTGGGTGGGGTGCACAGTCCGTGCTAACCCGCAGCTAACAAACTAGTCACGTCACCCACTGAGTCACGTCACCCACTGAGCCACTGATCCCCTTGTCACTGAGCACTGAGCCTTCCACACTGAGCCCCCTGTCACTGAGCACTGAGCCTACCTCAATGAGCACTGAACCACTGAGCCTGCCTTACTGAGCCTTCCACACTGAGCCCCTGTCACTGAGCACTGAGCCTACCCCACTGAGCCACCATCACTGTCCCATCGCACCCCGGACAGGGGTGTTCCTGGGGGGCTTCGCCCCCCCCCTGGAACGCTTCGCTGGGGGGGGGGCTCAGCCCAAAACTAGTATAATGTATGTTCTAGGACAGCTCCGACTAACCCCACGTGCTAGTAAAATTGCACGGTCACAGCTGAATGCTCTTCAGCTCTTTGCATTGGCAAAGAATCCAACAGGCGTCAACCTAAACGATAAGTGTCACGCAAAAGCAATGCTCCGGTGCTGCCCCCGCGCACCCGCTTCGCCCCGACATCCTGCAGGCGGCTGTCCTGGCAAAAAGTCGTACGGAAAAGCCAAACCAATGACACATCCTATTCGCACCTGTACGGTACGTTGTGCCTCAGGCAGAGATTGGACCGACAAATTTCAACAAGCAAACAGCGGCCCCACTCTATCCAGACAAACCTCATCTGGGAGACATGGGCAATACAGCTCCCGCCTGCTGCGTTGGCAGCACAGCTGACTCAGTTATCACAACAGCAGTACAGTGCTCCACAACAGACTAACTGCACATTCACGTTCCGTATCTGTTACTTAGGTTCCTTGCACAGCGCACCTGCCGCGCTCTGAGCGGCAGTAGCCCACCCATAGCTATGTATACGCTTACCCTTGTTGTAGCCAACCCCCGCGGGACCGCAGACCGGCGGTGTGCGGACGGTCTAGGCCCCCTGTCCAGCAGTTGCTGTGGCAGCAGCTGCCGCACTGGCCGCCACCGCCGACTGCGCGGCCGGTGAGCGCCACATGCAGTCGGGGGCTGCGGGCCAGCCCAGCACGCAGCACAGCGGCTCCACCTGCTGATTGTAGAACACCTCCAGGGCGGCCGAGGGCAGCTGAGGCACCGACACAGGGCCACGCAGCCACAGCACTGCGGCAGGTGCACCCACCGCTGCCGCCGCCGCCGCCGAAGCAGCCCCTTTTGGCAAAGCGCCCTTCCGAGCACTGCCGCTGTGGTGGCCGGTGGAGCTTCTGCGCTGTCCACGCGCGCTCATTGTTCCCGTCTCGTTCTCATCCTCGGACTGGTCTACATCTGAGTCATCCTCGTCCGCAGCATCTTCGTCTCCTTGGTCCTCGTCGTCCTCACTGCCGCCCTCAGTCTGCTTCCGGCCCCGCAGCTTCCTGCGCAACTCCGCCTCCAGCGCCCCCCTGCTCCACACCGCCGGCTCCTGCCGCAGCAGCTGCAGGTCTGCGGGCGTCAACACAAGCGGCGGCACCACTACGGCGGCGGCGCCACCCGCACTGCTGCTGTCAGCGGCACGTGAGCCGCCGCGGCGCTCCAGGATGTCCTGCATGCGGGCGGGCGCGTACAAGTGAGTGGCCATGTGTGCCACATCGCGTGGTGGCAGGCAATGTTATTTGGGGTTGTCGTGAGACCCGCCGGTCGCCAAGCCCTGCAGCCCCACGCCCGGCCCCCACTGCCGCTGCATGCTGTGGGTCCCGCACCTGGATGGTGTTGACGGGCGCCGGCAGCAGTGGCACCTCCAAGTCCACTCCAACAGCCTCGCCCGCACCAGCCTCCGCACCGGACACGGCGCCGGACAGGGCGCGTGACTGCACCCGCCGCCCCGTACCGAGCGCCGCCTCCTGTTGTAGCAGCCGCTGCCAGTCCCGCCGCCGCCGGGTCGCGCCCGCCTGTGCGCCCGCCAGCCAGTGGTCGAACTCGTGCGGCAACAGGCCGCGGGGCGCGGTGGGGCTGGGGCCGGGCGGCGCCGTGCCTCCACGCAGGCAGCTGAGTTTGTCCATGGCGGCCAGCAGGCAGCGCAGGCCGTCTCGCCGCAGGTCGGACGAGCCGGGGCCGTTGGGGATGGCGGCACTCACATTGAGGTAGTCAGACCTACACGTGCCAGGGGTGGTCACCGTGTTGAGCATGATAGGGGCAAGCATTGCACCGTCTTGCCACCCACCCTAGCCCTTGGTCTCGGTGTAGTGGGAAATGATTCCAAATACCACCCATACCCATCCATCCACCTACCCACCAGGGTATCTTGTGCCCCGACGCGACTGGGTCGTACGTGGCTCCCTCCCGGCGCAGGAAGGGCGCCTCACAGGGCACCCAGGGCCATACCACCACCCGGTTCAAAGCCAAGCCCAGACGCATCAGACCCTGGAGGGTTGGAAGGCAAGGGAGGTGAGCAAACAGTTGGCGACACGCATATCACACACACGCACACGCACACGCGCACGCGCACGCGCACGCGCACGCGCACGCGCACGCACGCACATACACACACACACACACACACACACACACACACACACACACACACACACACACAAACACACACACACACACACATGCGACGGGTAGCAGCGCGCTCGCAATGAGCTGCCGGACCTTTCCCCTGCCTCGCACCTGCATCAGCGCAGTGAACTCGGCTCCACTCATGTCGGGCCTCACCACCCCGGGCGCCAGCGCCAGCAGGGCCGGCATGCCTTCTCCTGCCGCCTCCGCTGTGCCCAGGTAGGCGTAAGGCGCAGCCACAGCAGCAGCAAGCATGCGCCGCCGCCGCCCCACCCGCCGCGGGCCCCCGCCCCGCGCTGCCAGCGCCGCCCTGGCCCCCGCCGCAGAGCCCACCAGGCCAACGGCCGCCGATCCTACTGCTCCAATGGCTGTTACGACCACGTCTGCACCTGCTGCTGCCACCTCTGCCTCCGCCCCCGCCCCCAGACCCGCCCCCGCCCCCAGACCCGCCGCTGCCGCCGCGCCGCCCATGTCCAGGCTCCAGGCGCGAGGCACGCCCACCGCCAGGTGCACCTGCTTGTTGAAGTCCCCCGGGGTGAGGCCGGCGTGCAGGTGGCTGACCAGGGCCGGCAGCTGGCCGGTCAGGTGCGAGTTGTAGTGGCCCTCCACGCCTGCATTGGCGCCCGGCGCACTGCCCCAGGTGTTGGCCACCCAGGGCGGCAGGTAGGCGAACCTCTCGGGCGGCACCGCAGTCGCCGCCGCCTGGTCCGCGGGGTTGTAGGGGTCGGGGAAGTCGGGCAGCACCTGTGGCTCACCCTCTGGACCGGCGCCCTCGCGGAAGAGCTCCCGCAGCGCCGCCGCCGCCTCGGGCAGTGGCCCCGGCGCGAAGGGCAGTCCGCCGCGCTCCGACGGCCAAGCGCCGCGGCCGTGCGGCACGTGCAGCAGCGCACTGGTGACGTCGGCGGTGGCGGCGCCGCCGGAGCCCAGGCGCAGTGGCGGCGGCACGGGGAAGGGGCTGACCTCGTATGGCCCCAGCTGCTGGGGGCCGCGGGGGCCGGTGGTGCGGTACAGGTGCAGGTGCGGCGCCTCCCAGGCGGAGCGCTCGGTGGGGGTGCGAGTGTGGTAGAACAGACACTCCAGGACCTGTGAGGGGCGGGGCAGGAGGGTGCACCTAACAAACAGCAAAATGATCAACGGCAACGGAGCTTCCAGGTTAGGGCGCCATTTACTCGTCGCACATGGCCGGGTACGCGGGGGCGGGGGGCACAGGGCCAAACAGCTCCGCCAGCCGAGACCATGTAGATTGCGGGCCCCCGCACCTGCGGCGTGCCAGTGACCGCGCTGTGCACCGCATCTGACAGACTGAACTGGTCGTTGCACAGGAAGCCGTCCATGATGCCCGTGGAGCTGTCGTTGGGGGACAGACCCACAGCGGCACGCAGCGGCCGGGCGTCAGCGTACCTGCGGCCACGTTGGTGGGGGGCGCAGTTGGGTCAGGGTCAAGAGGTGGGGGAAAGGAGCACATTCCACGTCCCACGTGGCAGCAGTGAGGCACGCGGGTTGCAAGTTGCAGATGTGCCATTCTCGCTCATTCCGCCCCCACCATCTCGCGTTCTTCAGTAAGTTGTCGTACAGCAGGAAGGCCACTGGCCCGGTAGCGGAGGCGTTGTGGACGTAGTAGAAGCTGGGGGCAGTATGCAGAGGGACGGGTGTGCACAGGGGGACATATCACTTGTAGAACCGCGCACGGCCGTTCACCCCCACCGGCCGCCCTGCCTACGCCCTGACCACCGTACATTGTGGCTTTCCTCACAGTCCTCACCCGCCGTTGACGTTGAAGTTGCCCTCTCGCTGGCTCCACAGCTGCACGCCACTGTAGGGCGGCTGCCGCATGAGGCCGTAGAAGTCGCCCAGGGGCAGGGTGTCGGCGTCCACTGCCAACACGTGGTAGCCCAGCCGCACAGCGCGGGCGGCTGCAGCGGGGCAGGCCGATGGGATGAGGGCGGGCGTGAGGGTTCGGGTTTCTGTTGTAAGGAGCTGGCGGGACGGGTGGCGAGTTCGGTGTATCAGTTGGGATTGAGGGTGTGGGACCCGTTCCTCGGGCTCAGCAACTGCCCCGGGGCCGTATCGCCTGCACCCGGCAGCCCCAACCCCGCACCTGTGTAGTGGATGAGCCATTTCTCCAGCATGCCCCTGCGCAGTGGCACACCGCGTATGATTGCGCACGCCTGTGCTTCTCCCCTCTGGCACAAACCTATGCGCCGGTTCCGTACGTCTGGACCACGTCAGAAGTACTGCAGGCATGCCTTGACAGCCGCTGGCAACAGCTGCGAAGGCACACGCTGTTGCACCCTCCCTCCCGCGCTCTGCCCCTGCGCCCCCTGCGCCTTTTCTTCTCTCCCCCTTTCGCTCACTTGCAGCCGCCCTTCTGGTCCACGATCCAGCCCACTCGCTTGCGGTCCTCGAACCAGCCGCACCCCAGCAGCGGGTGAAAGGCGCCGCCCGCCTCCAGCCGGCGGCAGGGCTCGGCGGTGGGGTTGACCAGCAGCACGTGGCCGTAGCCATGGCGCTGCCAGCGGTGCAGCACCTGCAGGAGGTGTGAACAGGGGGGTGGGGGTGGGTGCCGGAGGTGTGGGGCACCGATATCACTGCGGAGGAGCTCACGTGGAGCACGAGTTAAACAACTCGCCACCTGTTTTCGGCGGTTAGGATCGTTGGTCCGCCGAGCGCTGCGCAACTCCTTTTGTGAATGCACTAACCTGGATTGCATCTCCGAGGTCGGCGTGGTGTGTGATAATGATTTCGCGCTTGAACGACAGTTGCTTGAGCGCAGTTGCGACTTGTCGTGTTGTATCAAGCGGCCCCACATAACTTTGCACATGTCCATTGCTGCAATAAGCGCCACAGCCGGTGTACGTCCGCGTCTCACTCGCGGTGCGCTCTTGGGGCACTACTTCGCCCGCCGCTTGAGCGCTCGCCTCAGAAAAGCGCGCCAAGCAGCTCCATGCCCAGAACACCAAGGCGAGAGGCACCAATTTCACGAGTGGCATTTCTCCGATTCTGATGGCAGGTCGTGCAGCCGGGGACAACTTTGCTCATCCGAGCCTCAATGCCCACCGTTGTGTGGCGTGCTTGCAGGAGGCCTTGTAAACATGCGCTGCAATCAAGTAGCTTGGTCATAAGCTACTCGTTTATGTGAAACGTGGAGCGATATATGTGGGCCCCACGCACACGCGCCCGGCTCTAGTCAGGATTCGCACAGTAGTCGAAGCAGCGCGGCCCTTAAAATCGCATTCAAGCTGCGGGCGTCACCCAAATTCTGAAATTGTGCCTCATGATCCCGATTGCGGACTGGTCATTCTGTCGGGCAAATAGACTTGGTCGGGCGCACAAAACCTGGCTGAATCAGTGAGCTCCGTAAGTATACACTATTGCTAGATGCTATTATATATGCAATTTACAACATATGTATAAAAGTCACGCCGCTTGCGTAGTAGCCCGAAAGCCGTGAAATGTCGGTTGCCCCTGCACCCCGCCGAGCCCCGCCTGAATAGCGTACGGCGGCCAGCGGCCGTGATTAAACTGGGCCTTCCATGCGGCGGTTTAAACACATATCACAGCCACAGCGTCTCCGCTCATTCATTGCACACAGCACCTAAGCCCATCACCATCCCTCAGCCCTGGGGTTCGAACGTTACGAGCTAGTCGAGCAGCACGCGCGGCATGGTACCACCCCACAGCCCAACAGCATTCCTCCACCGCCCCGCATCCAGTACACACGCTGTGCCGCTGGGCGCTCAGAACCCGAACATGCCGTATCTCTGCCTCCGCCGCTCGAACTGTGCCCCCTGCTGCTCCAGGTACTCGGCGGCGTGCTCGCTGATCCAGTCCGCCAGCTCCGCCGCCCGGGTGGCCTTGGTGCCGCCGGGCGCGGGGGTCCAGGGCAGGTGCGCGGCCCGCAGGCGGTCCAGCTCCGGCACGTTGAAGTCACGGACCAGCTTGGCGGTCAGCGCCTGGAGGTAGGGGGCGGGAAGGGCACGCGGAGAGAGGGGCGTACACGGGGTGGCCATAAGTTACCGGTTGACGACGGCAGGGCACGAAACGAGGGCGGGACACGCTTGCGAAGTGGTTGAATGCGCGGGGCACGACCAGGCGGAGGGGATGTGGGCGCACCCAAGCCAGCGCCCCGCCCCCCACCCCCGGGGTCCCTGCCCACGGCCCCTGCCCCCACACCCACCTCCTTGGTGACTGCTCCCCTGTTCTTGTGTAGCCAGCGCAGCACCTTGTCGTTCATGACGGGCAGCCGCGGCTGCAGCACCGCCAGCAGCCGCTTCATGCCTGCAGCGTCACCACCACCACCACCACCACCGCCGCCGCTGTTCGCCCCGCCGGCCCCTGCCGCTCCCCCTCCTCCCCCTGCCGCCGCCCGGCTGTGCTCCGCCAGTGCCGCCACGAAGCCGTCCAGCTTGTTGAGCGCGGCCGCCTCCTCGCCAGCCAGCAGCGCAGAGCAGCTACCCAGGGTAAAAAGCGCAGGCGGGGCAGCCCGGCCGTCCTGGGCCGCAGCCCCGTTGGCGCCGAAGCCTGCTGCCGCGGCCGCCCCCTGCTGCTGCGGGGGCTGCTCCAGCGGCACTCCGTACCTCCTGGCCAGCGCTTCCAGCGAGGCCCGAGGCATGTGCGCCAGGGCCGCCCGATGCACGGCTGCCCCCGCGGCGCCCGCCCCCGCCCCCGCCATGCCCATGGCCGCCAGCACCGCAGCCCCCAGCGCCGCGTCGTCCAGCGGCACCCGAGCTCCTGCGGCACCAGCACCGCCTGCGCCACCACCCGCGGCACCCGGAGCCGCAGAGGTGCTGGCAGCCACCGCCGCCGCAGCTGCCGCCAGCTGAGGGTGTGGCGGGTATCGTGCGGTGTTGTCCTGCACGCAGTCCAGCGCCAGGTTGGCGTCCAGGCCGTGCAGCCGCTGCAGGTCGTCCACCAGCAGGGCCTGCAGGGGGGGAAGCAGTGGGCACTGGGCAGGTGGGGACCAGGGAGGGCAGGGCGAAGGGAATTGAGGGGGGGGGCGTCAAACGCCGCCACACGAGCCGGCCATCCCCCCCTCTCCCATCGGCAGTTCCAAACTATGACGACGGCATGACGCCCTTATTGTACTGACGGCTGCCACCCCGCTTGGTGGCTGATGGCTTCGCGCGCAGCTGCGGCCGTCTCCCCGCCCTCCTCTGCTCTGCCGCCGGTCAACGCTCACCACCGTCGGCTCCTTCTGATCAGCAGGCACGTCCGGACCGCCGCCGCCCGCAGCAGCACCCCCAGCAGCCCCGCCAGCAGCCCCGCCAGCAGCGGCCCCTGCAGCACCGGGTGGCTGCTGCTGCTGCTGCTGATGCTGCTGCTGCTGTGGCGGCGGCCTGCATGAGCCCAGCAACCAGCGCGAGCCGCACCACACCCGCAGCAGCGCCACGGCGGTGCGCACGTGCGGCGGCTGCAGGGCGGTGGCGGCGGCCACTGCCGGGGCGTCCATGCGCCGCTGCCAAGTCAGGGTGCGCGCGGCGGAGGTGCCGGGGGCCAGGGCGCGTGTGCCGATCTGCAATGCGCATGCGGTGGAGGGGCGGGGGCAGGGGAGGGTGTCACAGGTGTCAAATGTGCTGCGTTGACATCACGACCAGGTGGCAACCACACACGTCACACAACCAGCACTCGCAGCCCTTAGCTATTCTCCCATTGTGTCAGGTGGTGATGCATGACCACATGAGCGACACATGAAGTCAGGCCGCCGCCCCCTCCCCCCACCCGCCCACCTGCATGCCCTGGTGCACCTCCTGCAGACTGGAGCCGCCCACCGCCGCCGCCGCGCCCGCCGCCACCGCCGCCTGCGGCACCCGCCACCGCGCCAGCAGCGCCCCGTCCCGCCGCATCAGCTGCAGCACCAGCCGCCACACCGCGCAGCAGTAGCGAGGGCTGTAGCTCGGCTCGCCGCTGGCAGCCATCGCTGCCACTAGCCCTGAAGCTGTAGCAGCAGGGGCAGCTGGCGAGGGGCCGCCGCCGTTGTTGGGCAGCGCCGCGGTCCGTCCCAGCGGCGCCAGCGCCGTGGCCACTGCCTGCTGCGGCGGCGCCGCCTGCACCTGCAGGAAACGCAGCACGGCGGCGGCGCGCACATCCCCTGCCGGCAGCTCCATCACGCCGCCCTGAAGCAGCGGCATCACAGCGCTGTGCAGCTGCAGCGGCCGCAGGGCCCAGCGCTGCCGCGTGGTAGCAGAGGCGGCAGCGGAGGGGGCGGGTCCCTTGCTGGGCCCCGCGGCGCTGGGCCCCGTAGGCGCGGGCCCCGGGCTGAAGGGCATGACGGCGTCACTGGGCTGCCCCCGGTCCTCCCAGTCCTCATCCACCACAGAGAGCTCCGGAGCCACCGGGTACCTGTAGGCTGCAGCAGCAGCTGCTGCTGCGGCGGCGGCCGCTGCAGCAGCTGCCGCTGCGCCACTGCCACGGCCACGACCACGTCCGACGGCCGGCGCAGCAGCGCCAGCAACAGCGGTCAGGGAGGCGGCGGCCGCCGCTGGGGAGGCGGCGGCCGCTGACGGGCCCGCGGATGCCGCTGCTGCCGCCGGCCCAGCTGCTCCGGCCCTGCTGCTGCCTGCCTGGCCTTCGGCCCTGTCGTCGTCCGTGTCGCTGTCCACGACCATGGGGTCACCCGCCCCGCCCGACTCCCCCTCCGACACGGGCTGCGGCACCAGCAGTGTCTGCAGCACCCAGCCGGACGCCGCGGCCGAGCTGGCCTCGGGTGCGGCGGTGGCTGTGGCTGCAGGTGCGGGTGGACGTGTGACAGTGAACACGCGGCTGGCGGCTGACAGCGCCTCCAGGGAGCCCTCAGACAGAGCCAGGCTCAGTGCCACCTGCGGGGGGCGGGGGTGCCACAGGGGGGCAGCGGGTCAGGTGCGGGGTCGCGGTATGCGGGTGGGGATGGGCGCTGGTGCGCTGGATGGCCAGTTCTGCATGCAGCATGCTCGGTTGCAGCACCCATACACACCCCTGATACAGCGTCGGCGCCCTCTCACCAGCTCTGCCAACTCGTCCGTGATGGCCGGCCACTGCGCACTGGAGGAGGTGGCGGCAGGACCAGGAGCGGCAGGACCAGGAGCGGCAGCGGCAGTCGCCGCCGCAGCAGCAGCCGCAGCAGTCGTGGCCGCAGCAGCAGCCTTGGACCCGCGCTTGGGCCGGCCAGAGGGCGGTGGCGCGGGCGCGGGCTCAGGCGCTGCGGCCGGGGCTGCTGCAGGCGGCGGCGGCGCTGCGGCGGCGCGGTCTGACTCCCATCGCTCCAGGATTCGCCTGGGGGCCGGAGGTAGGGGGCTGAGCTGGGCAGGACAACAGTGTGGCCAGGCCGCAACCAAAGCAACATGACCCCTATCATTGCTGCATGGCCCCCGCCCTCTTCCCTCAGGGTGCCCAACCCGGCCGCCCCACCTGAGCACTGCCCGGTAGTCTGCACTGCGCCAGGCGGCATTGCCCGCCAGTGCCGCCGCCCGGCCCGCCTGCGGCAGCACACTGCGGCCCAGCAGCGCGCGGGCGGAGGCCAGGAAGGGCGAGCCGGGGCCGTCTGCAGGCAGGCAGGACAGGGGCGCTCGTGGTGATGGTACACACTTCATAACGCAAAGAGAAGCATCTGAGGAGAAACGCAACAAGGGACGCCGGGCAACAATTCCCTCAGCTTTTTCTCCCTCCCTCCCTCCTGCCTGCCTCCCCCTCCTCGCCCCGCCCCCGCACTCACCCCTGGCCACCACCTCCAGCAGTGTGGCGGCCAGCGGCAGCAGCTCAGGACCCCTGAAGCCGCCCGTGCGCTCAACCAGAGCCTCAAGGAGACGCCGGGGAGCACTGACGCCCGCACCTCCCGCATCCGGCTGGGGCGGTGTGGGAGAGGCCGCGGCGCCGCCCCGGGTCCGCGCTGTGGGCGATACGTCCCGACTGGAGGCCGCCGAGCCGCCCCCGCGCCGACCGCGGCTGCGGCCCCTGCCGGCAGCAGCAGTCGCAGCCGCAGCCGCAGCGGCGGCAGGCAGTGTTGGCGACGGGCGCCCCTCCGTCTCCTCCTCTGCGGCCCTGGTCTGCTGCTCCGCCTCCATCTCCTCCACCAGCCGTTCGCCCACCCACTTGAGCACGTGCCACACCCAGGCGCGGCTGGAGGCGGAGGAGGAGGAGGCGGCGGCTGGGGCCGCAGAAGTGGAGCCGGGCGGGGCGCTGCCGCGTGTGAGCAGGCCCCGCGCCGCAGCACTGGGCAGGGTGCGCTTGTCCTGCAGGCGGGCAGCGGGCAGGACAGGGTTGGCGGGAAGGGGACAGATCGGCTCCCACCCCTAGATAACCGAGAGCGCAAAAGGCACAGTGGGGAAGCTAAAGCACGGCCGATTGCCGTTTGCCGGGGACATGATGATGGGCGCTGCTCTTTTCGACGACCTTAAACCAGGCCTGAGCGACAAACAAATGACTCTCGGACTACCGACAGCAGCCCACCAGTCTTATTGCAATATCCTGGAGTAGCTAGCCACCGCTGATACCCAGGGGCTCCTCTAGCTGGCCTTGGGGCCTCACTGACGGTGGGTTGCTGTCGGTAAGGTCCGAGAGTCAGGTCAGTTGGGTGGGCGCTTAGGCCTTTGTGAAACTCGGTCATAGTAGTCTGCAGTCGGCCCTGTACCGACTTAGACCTGGCCGCATGGGGAAGGGGCAGACTGCAATCCCGCCAAGTCTCCTGCGCACGCTGCAACACCCTGTACGAGCCATGGCGGCTGCAGACGATCCACGTGCGCAACATCGGCCCCTTCCCATGCATGCTGCTCCAACGCACACGCGCACGCACGCGCACGCGCACACCTGCATCCAGGCCGCCATCAGGGAGTCCAACTTGCCCTCAGCGGGAGCGGCACCAGCAGCCGGGCCGCCCTTGCCGCCACCGCCCCTGCCGCCTGCTGCTGCTCCTCCAGCCCCTGCCGCCGCCGTGTCCAGCGCCCCCAGCAGCCGCGCCGCCGCCTCCAGCTCCTGGCGCACAGGGCCGCAGTCCGCGCTGCTGCTCAGCCCAAGCAGCAGCGCGCGCTCGCCCGCAGCTATCGCCGCAGCCGTCTGGAAGGACAAGGAGGTGTTCGGGCCCGACGGCCCCCGCAGCTCGGCCGCCGCCCTCATGTCCAGCCCCCGGCCCATCTCCGCCAGGGCCGCCAGCGCCGCAGCGTGTGTGGCCCGCTCCGCCTCCGCCTCCGCATCCAGCGCGGCTGTGGCGGATGCTACGGCGCGGCTGGCGGCGTCGAAAATGGTGGCCACCGGCACCCGGGCGCCGCGGGCCCACTCCAACAGCGGGATCTTCATCCTGGCACGAGCAGGGGGGCGGCGCCACAGGGAGGGGGTGACATTATTGATTGGGTAAGAAGAAGAGATGGAAATGTCGGTGCCAAACCAGAAAGGGACTGACATAGGGGTACGAAGGCCTGCAGTGCATATGCGGCACATCTTGCGAGGGGAACCACATATCTTGTCTCGTACATTCCACCCCACCCACCCACCCACCCACCTGCACCCCCTGCCCCTGCCACTTACTTGAAGTCTAGCTCGCTGTCGGGCTGCGCAGCCACCGCCGTCACGAACGCCTGCTGTACCTGCCCGGGGGCGCCCCGCAGTGGCCGCAGCAGGCACTCCCGCATGGCCGCCACCACCCACTCGCGCACGGCCGGGCTGCCACCCACGGGGCCAGGGCCAATCTGCTGGGGCGCCGGCATGCCCGCCGCCGCCCCCGCTGCAACACCGCCGGCGCTGACCGACTCGAAGAGTTGCTCCTATTGCATTCCATCATGGAGGACAATAAAGACAGCGTGTTGCCAAACGTTCAGACCAAAGGTTGGATTCAATGTCCAAGATGGAAATCACGTGATGCTGCAATGCCGGAAGTCCAAGCTACCGTCCTACGCTGCTGGACACAGAAGGGTTCGCGCAACCTCCAGCTCCTCCCTGCCGGACTCCCACGCTCCACCCGTTTCCCTACAGATCTCCCTCCATCCTCCCGTCCCAAACCCCCCGCCCCCTCTCCTCCACCTACATGCCTCACGCCGCAGCGCGCCGCCAGCCTCCCCAGCAGCCCCATGACCGCAGTGGCCGCCGCGCCGCAGCCCAGCAGGCAGCGCGGCAGCTCGCGGCCCAGCAGCAGCAGGCTCACCGCCAGGTGGGACACAGCCGCGCACACCTCGCCAGACTGCAGCCGCGGCACACGCCACTCGCCCACGCCGCGGCCCTCCGCCTCCGCCTCCGCCGCCTCCGCCGCCTCCACCTCATCGCGGGTGCGGGCGGGCGGCGGCGGCGCGGGCGCGCGCTTGCCCTTCTCCACCGCCACCCTCTCTGCTGCTGCCGCCTCCGCGTCCGCCTGGTCCCGCACTGTGACCTGCTGCAGCACCTCCACAAACACAGGCGCCAGCTCCTCCAGAGCGGCTGCACAGGGGCGTTTGTCAGTACGGGGGTTGTCGGAGGGAGAGTGGTGATGCGCTGGGGGGTTCGCAGGATTGCGTAAGTGCAGTTGGAGAGGTGCGCGCCCTCAACTCCTACATCTTCACCGCACACACCCTAACTCCTGTTTGCCCAACACACCCTATGGCGCATGCCCGCCCGCCTGCATGCCTGGTCCGGCCCTGCCACCGCCAGCCTGCTCTCACCTGCGTACCAGGCCTGCGCCACCCAGGGCTGCGGGCTGGCAGTGGCCACGTGCGCGATGAAGGACTGGTAGCGCGCGCCCACAGGCACCAGCGAGCGAGCCGCCACCGCCACCGCCGCCTGCCGCAGCCCCGCCCGCGCCAGCAGCAGTCCCAGGTGCGCCAGGGGCGGGCCGTACCGCCCGCTGGCCGCCAGAGCCAGAGCCGCCAGCACACGCCGCCGGCCAGAACCCGCGGTGGCGGAGGCCAGGGCGGCGGAGCCCGCGGCGGCCGCCTGCGCTGCCCCGGTGGCGCCTGCCGCCGCCTGCTGCTCCTGGAGCTCCAGGAACTGTGTGGGGCAGAGGGCAGTGCGGGGTCAGGGCGAGGGCGGGGCTCCTCTTCGCCTGCACCAAACCTTCAAGCGCCCAGCCTTGCGCACAAGTGCATACTTGTGAACACAAGCTCGCGCGCTCTCACCTCCACGGCATTCATCTTGCGGCCACGTGCCTCGTGCGCCGCCGCGCCCCCTGTCACCATGCGCCCCTCCTCGCGCTCCTCCTCCTGTGAGTACGCTGCGTCCACCCAGGCCGCCATGACCCGCACGTCGCGGCCGTCCATGTCCGCCAACACCTCCTGCAGCGGCCCGGTGCCGCTGGGGTCGCGGACAGCAGCGTACCTGTCCGGGGGGCAGAGAGGAGGAAAGGGCGGGTATGGGGCGGGGTCAGGCGGGGCGTGGGTGTGTCCGTGTGTGTGTATGTGTATGTGTATGTGTGTGCGTGTGCGTGTGTGTGTGTGTGTGTGTGTGTGTGTGTGTGTGTGTGTGTGTGTGTGTGTGAAAAACACGGCGCGCAGGTGAGTTTCGGGTGTCAGCCAAAGTATGCCGCCGCAGCTCGCACTTGCGCACGACCGGCCCCACGACGCGACGAATACAGTTTCCTTGCGAACACCGAGCGTTTTCCGCACTACGCGCCACGGGCGCCTGCGTTTGTACTGGTTGAACTGGGTACTTCCAGCTTCACGGAGGGACAACGAGCTGGAGCGCCGCCGCTCGGACGGCCGCTCATTTCGTAACCACTTCGTCTGCAGTCTTCAGTGCATCCTGTACCGCTTTCCCAACCGTCTTTGTAAGCCCCT
Organism: Chlamydomonas reinhardtii; assembly: GCF_000002595.2. Classification (NCBI taxonomy): domain Eukaryota; kingdom Viridiplantae; phylum Chlorophyta; class Chlorophyceae; order Chlamydomonadales; family Chlamydomonadaceae; genus Chlamydomonas; species Chlamydomonas reinhardtii. The sequence goes on along the minus strand of NC_057009.1, from coordinate 8,952,240 downwards.
CCCCCAAACACACACCTGAGGTTGCGGCTGGCCATGAAGCCCGGCCAGCTGGCGGCCGGCAGTCCTTTGAGCACCGGGTCGCGATCACGCCCACCGCCGCCGCCGCCACCTCCCACGTCCGCGCCGCCGCCAGCCGCCGCCATCGCCGCCAGGGCTCCGGGCCGTGGCGGGGCGTAGGGCTGTGCGGCCATGTCGTTGAGGAGGCTGTCCAGCAGGGCGCCGCCACCGCCACTGCCACTGCCTGAGGCGGCGGCAGCGCCGGTGCCGTTGGCTGCTCCGGGCGGTGCGCCCCCCCGGGCTGCTGCTGCCGCAGCTGCCTGCGGCGTGTCGCTGAGCGAGTCCAGGCAGGTGAGCGAGGCGGCCAGTAGGGGGGCCACCAGCTCGGGACCGGCGCCACGGCCCCGGATGTACTGCGTGGGGAGACAGGTGATGAGGACAGGACAGGAGGGGACAGGAGGGCAGCATGAAATGAGGCACAGAGTGACCCGGCAAAGGAAGGCCATGCGCGTGTGTGGACGGCGAGGGACCGCGTGCATTCGGCTGGCGCGACTTGGGTCTTGCCCACGTATCAGGCATCCACATTCCTCCGTGTGCCCCGCACCTGCGCCAGTGCAAAGGCGCACTCGCCGGCATCCTCCGCCCGGCCGCCGCCGCCCGCCATGGGGCTGCGCAGGGTCATGAGCCGCCTCCTCAGCGCGGCGGGCGGCGTGGACACCAGCGCCACCGCCAGCTCATGCAGGGTGCGGCCGCCGGAGCCGCTGCCGCCCTCACCACCACCGCGACCGCCACCACCAGCGCCGCGGCCGGACGAAGCGCCCGGGCCGGACCCGCCCGCACCCGAGGGACCGGCCTGGCCGCTGGGCCCGGCCCCGCCTGCCTCAGCCCCGGCGACTCCCTCGCTGCGCCGGCGGCGGCTGCGCTGGGGTCGGCCCGATGCCGCGCCGCCGCCACCGGCGCTGCCACCTGCCCCAGAGCTGCCAGTGCCGCCAGCCGCAGCCCCGCGTTGCCGCCTCTTGGGCCGCTCGCGCTCGCCGGCGCCCTCAGTCGCCGCCGCAGCCGCCGCACTCGCGCCTGCCGCCTGATTCCCGGGTGTCGTGCCTGGCGAGACGCCGCTGCTGCCGCCCGCCTTGCCGCCCGCGCGGGCCGCCGCCGCGTCCACATCCATGGCGTCAGCACCTCCTGGGACCCGCGGCCCGGCGGCATCGTCCTCCGCCGCCGCATCACCGGCCTCCCGCTCCCCCCGCTCCCCGCCTGCCCCGCCCCGCCCCCGGCCCCCTCCTGCCCTGCCCGCCATGAGGTCCTCCGTGTCGATGTCGCTGTGGGGGGCCTCAGGGTCGGGCTCGGGTCCACCCGCACCTGCACTGCCACCCGCACTGCTTTTCCCGCGCCCGCTGCCGGCACCGCCGCGCCGGCGCTTGGCCCCGGCTCCGGCTCCGTCGTCGTCGTCCGCCGTGAGGTCCACCAGCTCGGCCCCTGAGGTGAGGGCAGGTGGGGCAAGGCCGGATGGGGTGAGGTGGGGTGGGGTGAGGCGGCAGCACACGAGGGAGAAGCCGGTATGCACAGCCGGCATAGTTCCACACATTAGCAGCGCCATACCCACCCACAGGACGTGGTGACGCAGCACCCACCCACCCACCCACCCACCCACCCACCTGCCCGGCGCTGTCCCCTGCGCCGCGACTGCTTGCCTCGGGTGCCTCCTCCGCGCAGTGTCCTGCTGAGGCGCCTGTGCGCGGCCCGCAGCACTGCGCGCAGGTCCTCAGCCATAGGGCCGGCGGGCGACATGCCCATGTCACTGGGGAGCACAGGGGGAAAAGAGGGGCGGCGGTGGGTGGTGAGGGTAGCGGCGGCGGCGGGTATAAAACCAACGGGTTAAGGACGGGCTTCCAGGCACGACTAGTTTGGAGCAGCGTTGTCACATGGGTGCTGCACTTCAAGGAGCGGTCATTTCAAGTGAGGTGTGTGTACGACAGGTGCATGTGCTGCGCACCCCCAGCCTCCTCACCTGATGAACGACTCCACCACCTCCTGCGCCATCTGCACCGCTATCTGCAGCTCGGTCTCCTGCTCCACATCGACCCCCTCGCCGCCCTCCGACCCGCCGCCGCCGCCGCCGTCGTCGTCGTCTGAGCCGCTGTCACCGACCAGCTCGGCATCGGAGCTGCCGCCGTCGGCACCAGGCCGCCGCCGCCGCCGCCCCGTGCTCGCCGGCTCGCCGTCCTGTGTGTGTGGAAGCGAGAGTGGAGCCACAGAGAGAGAGAGAGAGAAGACAGCCGACGGGTCCCATGTAACAAACACCGGCACACAAGGAGGCTAAGTACTGGCACCTGCAGGTTGCGCGCGCGCACGCAGATAATGGTAAGATTCACAGACACAATCGTGCACGCATACAGACACCCTGTTACGCACCTCGTCCAGCTCAATGACCTCGTCCTCCTCCGAGGAACCCTCCTCCTCATCGCCGTCTTCCTCATCCTCCTCCTCCTCCAGCCCCTCCGACTCGTATCCCGGCGCCGGCCTGCCGACCGCCCCCGACCCCGGCGCCCTCGCCGCCGCCGCCGCCATGACCTGGTCCAGCTCCTCACTCAGCAGCTCACCGTCCGACTGCCCGTCGTCCATGTCGCTGTACGGGTAGTCCTCGCCGTACGGGTCGTCATCGTCGTACGGATCAACGTACCGGCCGTGTGCCGCCCGCGCCGCCCTGTCGTACGGGTCGCCGTACAGGTCCTCGAAGTCGCCGTACGGGTCATCCATGCCGTCCGAGTACATTTCTAGATAGTCCTCCTCGTCCGAGTCGTCCAGGCCCAGATACACACGATCCGGCCGGTAGCCGCGCCGCCGCCCGTCGCCGCCGCCTATGCGGCCGCCGTCCCAGTCAAAGGCGCGACGCGGTGGCAGCGCACCCGCCCCTGCCCCGGCGCGGCGCCGCGCGTTTCTTCGTTCGAGAGCGCGGCGCTGTGCCGGGCGCATTCGCGGCGGCGGCATGTAGCTGGCCGGCAGCACACGCCGCAGCATGGACTCCAGGAGGGAGGAGTGGTGCCTGGGGGGTGGGCACACCGGGTGCAGCGGGGCAGGGAGGAGGCGGGGGAGGTCCGCAGGGGGTATGGCACACACCGCGCACAGCCGACACGGGGAGCGGGGTCATGTCATGTTTGAATCACGTCTACGAGACGTTTCCACAGCAGCTCCAGCCCTGCACTGTGAGGTAGGCCCCTTGCCCCACCGTTGCAAAGCCCCTGTGTGCCGCATGACGTATTGTGACACGCACCTGGGCCGCCGCTGCTTGCCGCTCGCCGCCGCCTCCCCTGCTCCTGCCGCCGCCTCCGCCAGTCCGCTGGCCGCCGCCATGAGCTGCCGGGCCGCCGCCGCCTGCGCCTGGGGCCCGCCCGCCACCGCCACCTCCAGCCAGTGGGCCAGGGAGTCGGGCGTGCTGCAGCGGCATGAGGGAGCAGGACGAGGGCAGCGACAGGTGTGAGGGGGGCGGCGGTATTGATGCTGTCGCCATCAACCGCTGCCAGGAGGCACTGCAGGCGACCTGCCCCCCTCCCGTCCCCGCGCCCTCCCCTTCCCCCTCACCGCTCCACCGCCATCATGACGTCCGCCACCTGCCCCGCCAGCGCGCACTGCCCCGCACCCAGCAGCTCCGTCACCACACGGCCCAGGCCCCCGGGGGAGGCGCCGGCGGAGTGGTGCGCAGTCACCAGGCAGCACAGAGCCGTGGCCACTGCCTCCAACACAGCCTGGGGGGTGGGGGTGGCCGTGGAGGGGGGTGAAGTGAGGGCCGGGGCGAGGCGGGGTCAATGGCAGGGCAGGGTGGGTCAGGGCTGGCACGTGAGCAGGTCCACGTGCGGCTGCATGGCGGGCCAACCTGCGCGATCTGTGCACTAGGGCCCGCCAAATAGCTCCCCCGCCGCAACCTACAAACACCACTGGGCCGGCTCCACGTTTCTGAATGTCCCACCTCCACACTTCCTCCCAACTCCTCCCCGCCCCCTGCACCTCCCTGGCCCACCTGCAGCTGCACCCGCTCCGGCATGCAGTCGTCGCACAGCCCCGCCAGGCTCTCCTCCACACTGCCCAGCAGACCCAGGCACTCGGCAGGACGCAACAGCCGCTCCTTCAGACCTGCGCCCGCGCCGCCGCCCCCAGCATTGCCACTGCCGCCGCCGCCCGCCAGCGCCGCCAGCATGGGGCTGAACACGGAGCGGACCACAGCCGCTGACAGAGACGGCACAGGCCGACGCAGCTGAGGGCAAGGCAGCGGCGGCGGCGGGTTAGCGGCCGCGCCTGCGTCTGCGGGTGGGTCCGCGCCAGTGTCCATGGGAGCAGCGCCGCCTGACGCCTCACCGCCGCCTGACTCCTCAGGCCGACTGCCGCCGGCTGTTGCTGCCGCTGGTATTGCTGCTGCTGCTGGTGACGGCGGCGGCGCGGGCAGTGGCTTGGGCGCCCATGGCGGCGGCACCAGGGGTATGACGCGGGCGAAGGCGGCGCGGGCGGCCGGGTCAGTGGCCAGGCAGCCGGCTGCGGCAGTCAGGCGGGCGAATGTGATGTCGCCGGGCTTGATGTCCAGCGCGGCTGCAGGCGTGGAGGAGGAGCAGTAGGAGGAGGTGTTTAGGGATGGCAGGTGTACGCATACGCGTCTTATACCTATACGTATTTTGTAGCGTAAATACGTATAACATTTTTAGGCGTTTACGCTTGGAAATACGGTACATATACGCCGGGTCGGGCAGACCGAGGGGGCAGCAGGGGTTTGCGGGTGGTTGAGGCGGTTCAAACACACACGCGCGCCCCATGCAAGCCACACGCGGAACACACGGAACTCACGGAACTCTTTTCACATAAACTCATCTAATACAATCGTTAGTACGCACCGTTAGCCCGAGGCACGTGCGCTTGAGGGCGGGGTTTGTGGGGTGCTGAGTGCGTGTGCCCCAACCCTGCCCTAGTCCCAAAACACATACAAACGTGCACGACAGCCCGCAAACCTTCGCCGCGTCTCCTGCCATTTACATAGCAGAACACATACACAATAAGGAACGTCTCCATGCTTTCGGAATTTACTCTGGATCCGTACAGCAAAAGTTATGGCCCATCAGGGGTTTCATGAAAGGGCGCGTACTTGTACGGTTATACGTATTTTACGCCATACGCTACGTAATTACGTATAGGAAATCTAAAATTATACGCCTCCCGCACATGCCTAGAGGTGTTGCGGGGGAGCTCGTTCAGCGAGGGCTGACCCCTCGGAAGGAGCGCATAACAAGTGTACGGAACACACAGGGCGCTCCCCTTTCACGGTACTTCCCAAGAACAACGACAACACCATCACTGCCGTGGCCACCAAAGTCCCTGCACTCACCCATGCGACCCAGGCGCTCGCGGCGGCAAGTCTCGCAGCCGCACTCATCCGCCGCCGGCAGGATGTTGGACAGGTCAGAAACCGCACCCGCACCGGAACGGCCGCCTTCAGCCCCCTCACCGCTCCCCCCAGCAGCAGCCGCTGCCGCCGCCGCCGCCGCTGCTTCGGCTGCCTCGGGGTCCTCGGCGGGCGGTAGCAGTCCGCAGTCCCTCAGTGAGGCCAGCTCGGCTTGCCACTCGCGCACCTGAGGGAGGGGGAGGGCAGGGGGAGGGAGGTGTGGGGCAGGCGGGCGCACGCACATACACACATGTAGCCAGGTGGCAGGGGAAGGCGCAGCAGTACATCGCAGGGGCACGGAGAACAAGGGCACGGAGGTAGTGACCTTGTGAACACACAATCACATCTATGTAACCCCTTATCAGCCGCCCTGCTGCCCCTTCCACCCCCGCGCCGCCCCTCGACTGGATCCCCTGTCCCGGACGCCTACCCTTCCACCCCTCCCTCCTCACGTTGTGCTCCGCCACCAGCCGAATGATGCAGCGCAGCAGGGCCGTGTAGGGGTTGGGCCGCACGCCGCCGCCCACACCCGCCACCGCCAGCGACACGCCCCCCGCGTTCACCGCCGCCGCCAGGTGCGCTGCGGGCGAGGGCGGCTCCACGCGGTGGTCGGCGCTGTGCCGCAGGTGCGCCAGCTCCAGCGCCGCCGCCTCGTCAAGCACGGGCCGGCCCAGGGCGCCGCCAGGCAGCGGGCCTGCAGGAGGGGCGGGGGGAGACCGGGGCGCGGGGCGGGAAGGGTTGTAGATACCAGCCCAAACAAAACCAAACCCAGGGGCAGGAGGGACGTGCAAGATGCAAGGAGCGGTGAAGGGACGTGGAAGGTGACAGGACAAGGGGTTTGTGCGCCAGGGGAGTCGGCCTGCCGCACAGACAAGCAAACACTCCGGCGCACACGGACCGTGCACCCCATGTCTGCCTGCCGCCACCCGGCCTCACCTGTGCGTATGGCCAGCGCCGCCCGCACCGCCGACAGCGCCATACGCGCCGCGCAGCCCGCCACGAAGGTGGGCGGCAGCTGGCAGCCTACCACCACCACCAGCGCATCCACTCCTGCGCCGGCACCCGCACCGGCAGCGCCCTCGCCGCCACCCGCAGACCCTGCTGCGGCGGCGCCAGTGCCCCCCGCAGCGACTGCGTCCGGCATCGGCGCGGGTGGCGCTCTGCCTGCTGCTGCGGCGTGGTGCGCAGCTGCTGTGTCAGGGCTGATCACCTGTGGGCGTTGGGGGCAAGTCGGCGGCAAATTGAGGGCTTGCCAAGGTCTGGGGGGCGCACCGGAGGTGTGGGGATGTGCTGCGGCCAATGTGAACCAGTACGTCACACCCCGTCAGCCCCCACCCACCCATCCCACCTGGTATCTACACCCCCCCCTCCTCCGGGTCGTCTGCAGTCTTTAGTGCATCATGTACGCTTTTCCAACCCTCTTTGCAACCCCAAATCCGGGTCTGAGTTTAGTCGGGTTTGGAATGAACCACTCCCAGTACCCCACTCCGTCCCCTACCCCCTCACCTGCTGCAGCAGGAAGCACGCCTGCTGCGCCTTGGCTGCGGCGGAGGACACCCGCTCCACCGCCAGCCGGCAGGCGCGCTCCACGTCGGGCCTGGAGAGGGGGGAGAGTGGTGGGCGGGCAGAGGTCGGGCGGGTACGTGCAGAGGTAGGGCGGGCATGTCCAGGTGCGGGGGCAGCACGTGCTACAGTTACAGTGTCCCGTGAAACGTGGTGAGGTATCCTTGCAAGCCTGGGGTCGTGTGTATGCGCGATGGGACCCAGCCCCAGGTAATCTCACAAGCCCGCCCCAGACCCGCTGCCCCTGGGTCTCCTCCCCCAGCCCTGCTACCCACTTGGCGCCCCTCCTCAGCAGCATTTTGATGGCCTTGTTCCAGTCGCCAGCGGCCGCAGCCAGAGACACATAAGGAGCGTCCAGACCCGAGGCCGGGGCGGCAGCACCCTCCGCACCCGGCGCGGCCCCTGCGCCTGCTGCCACAGCACCCGGCGTGCCAGCGGCCGCAGTGCCCGCCCCTGCCCCTGCCCCAGCCCCTGCCCCTGCCGCCGCCGCCGCGCCCAGCCAGAACAGTCGCTCCGTGACCTCCTGCAGCCCACTGGCCCCAGTGACAACCACACCCTGCAGCGGCGGAGGCGAGTATGGCACACACGGCAGGGGCGGCGGCACGGCAATGCTGTTGCCCGCCGCACCGCCGCCGGTGGCAGCCGCCTCTGCGTAGGCGGCAGCTGCAGCAGCAGCCGCAGCGGCAGCAGCGGCCGCCGCAGCTGCAGTAGACCCACCTCCGCCTCCGCCGTTACCTTCCAGCATCCGCTGCTGCATTTGCTGCAGCTGGCGTGCGACGGCGGCGTGTGCAGGCCGGTAGCCGGCCCAGGAGGGCAGCAGCGAGCAGCCGGGTGCGGGCGGCGCGTCGGGGCCGGCTGCGGGGCCGGTGGCGGCCAGACCCATGGCTGCCCGCACGTGGGGTGCGGACCAGCCGTCACGGGCCAGCACGTGGGCCTGCGGGTGCGGGTGCGGGTGCAGGTGTGGCGGCGACATGGCAGTGACCCGTGAGTGGCATGGGGCTCTGCACCCAGTGGTCCATGCACCCAACCGCCGGGTGCGTCCAGGCCCCTGCCAGCAATAGCCAATGAAGCGCTCAACAGCGCGTGTCGACCCCGCCCACACCTTACCAATCACACGCTACCCAACACACACAATCACAGAGCCCACGCACACACACACGCCTTTCATCATGCACAATGCACGCGCTCCCCTGCCGTACGCACCGTGTACATCCGCGCCATGAGGTCGCCCACCGCCGCCTCCGCGCTGCCGCCCGCGCCGCCGTACGCCGGCCGCCGCCCCAGCGCCGCCGCCTCGCCCAGCCTGAGCCTCCAGGCGCCCAGCAGGCGGGCGGCCGAGGCGGTCAGGTAGGCGGGCAGCGAGCAGCACAGCAGCAGCTTGCAAAGAGCCTAGGGGAGGTGGCGCATGGGGGTGGCATGTGGGGGTTAGGGCACGAGTGAGGGGAAAGGGTACATTCTGTGGCAAACCCCCGTCCATTCCCAACTTCCGACCTGCTACCTCCCCGGCCCCCCCCCCCCGGAATTGGTATCGGAATAAACTTACCCCCCCCCTGCCCCCTGCCCCCTGCTTCCCCCCCAGCCGCCGCACCTGCAGCACCACCTTGGCCTTCTTGGCCATGGCCGAGTCCAGCTCCCACACGTGCAGCACCAGCCACAGCGCCCGCAGCAAGCAGCACACCGCGCCGGCGGGGCCGTTGCAGCCGGGCGCCCAGCCGGGGGGGCAGGCCGCCTCATCAAACGCCGCCAGGCACAGCGCAGGCCAACTGCACGCACACACACCACACACACACACACACATAAAAGTCACAGAGAGGGAGGGGGATAAGGGACCAGGGACAAGAGCATGAGGGAAGGAGGGCTTCGGAGCTGACACAGCAACCAGGGGCCAGTGCAAGGTCCTGTGGCTGACATCAATTGCAGCGCGCCCCCATCCCCTCGGTCCGCCGGACCCACACGTCGGCGGGCTCGGTGCCCGCGGAGTGCGCCTTCAAGTCCGTGTCCATCTGCGGAGGGGGAAGGGACGCGGCGGCGGGTTGCCGTGATTGTTGCATGTGCAGGCAATGTAGCAGCATGCGGCATGCAATGAGTAACACCCCACATCAACCCTGCCACGCAGCCCTGTCAGTCAGCCGGCACCTTCCTCCCCACCTGGAACGCCGCCCGCGACATGAGGAGCCCCATGCGTGCCTCCCACCCCGCCGGCCGCTCCGCCACCCGCCCAGCGACATAGCGGTTGGCGGTGTCAGCGTTCTGGTCCAGACTCAGCAGCAGCGACCCGCCCGCGCCCCAGCTCCAGCCGGCAGGGCGCGGCAGCCGCACGCCCGCACCCACAGCGGCGGCGGCGGCAGCGGCAGCAGCAGCAGCAGCAGCGGTAGCAGCGGCACCCTGCCCGCCGCCGCCGCCGCCCCCGCCTCCCAGTATCGCAGCCACGTCTGCGGCGTAGCGCTGAGGCGCGCCCATTGCCATGGCGGCATTGGCTGCAGCCTGGGCGTCTCCCGCCGCATTAGCGCCGGCGGCCGCATTGCCGGCGTCCTCATCCGGCGGCAGCAGCATGCGGTACGTCTCCCGGTACCTGCCCGCGCACACGTGCATGGGCATGGGCATGTGCATGTGCATGTGCATGGGGGATGGGGAGCCCCCCCTAGTGCGCCACCTGCCTGCGCATGTCCGGCGCAGTTGAAGCGTGATGACGGCATGACAGAACTAGAGACTACTAGACTCCCGCTGTGACCGACACCCACCAGGTGGGCCCAACCAGCCACAAACCCACCAACATCCCCGCCTCCAAACCGCTCAGGGCGCCCCCGCACCTGTCTGTGCAAAATGCCATGGGCGCCCCCTCCCGGTACCAGCCCGCGAACAGCGACCTCGCCCTCGCACTGGGCATGGAGGTGCCGGCCCCGTGCGGCAGGTGCAGCGGCGCGCCGCCGTACAGCGCGGCCGCCCGCATGCCCGGCCGCAGACCCGCGGCGCCCGGCTCCGGGTTGGGCATGACGGGGATGTGGGGCGGAGGCACGGGAGGGGACGGCGGAGGAGGAGGCGCGCTGGGGGCAGTGGAGGTGGAGGGGCCCGCGGCGGCGGCTGCGGGCGGCTGCGGGGGGTCGCAGGGGATGAGGTAGGGCCGCAGCAGCTCCGGCACCGTCCTGGAGAGGGGTAGCGTGGGTAAGGAGAGCGGGGTTGTGGTCAGGCGCGACAGGAGCAGACCGATGTTGAGGCTGTGTGAGCGGGTCCCTGCACACACCCTGCACACCCTCCACTCCCCCTGCACTCCCTCACGCCCCCCGCCCCAATGCCCCCCCTGCCGCCCACCTGGGGCTGTCCAGCTGCGGCTGCAGGTCCAGCATCAGGCCGGGCCCCGGCAGCACACCCGGGGGCAGGCCGGGAGGCAGGTCCACATGGCCCGGACCTACAGCCACAGCGCCGCCGCCAGCCGCCACCAGCAGCCGGGCCAAGGCCGGAGACCTGCCGCCGCCACCAGCCGCCGCCGCCGCCGCCGTCTCGCCAAACAGGCCCAGCCCGGCCAGCCGCTCCACTCCGCCATCAGCAGTGGCCCCCACACCGCTGTGGTCAGGAGCACCCCCACCAGCAGCTGCCGCGGCCTGGTCGGCGCTGCCAGTCGCCGTCGCCTTGTCCCCAGTCGCCGCCGCCAGCGCCGCCGCCGCCAACTGCCGCACATCCGCATCACATGCCACGGCCTGGCCGCGCCCCAGCCGCGCCGCCAGCATCACGGCCGCCACGCCCGGACACAGCTGGCTCTGCAGGGCGTCGTAGCCAGTGCCGCAGCAGCTGCTGGACGCCGCCACCAGACCCAGGTCGTCGGCCCGCAGCAGAACCTCCACACAGTGCGTGTATCGCTCAGGCGGGCCACACGTGCCAGGCAGCGCCTGCAGCGGACTTCCCGGGGAGCAGCCAGCACCAGCGCCAAGGCCGGAGCCAGCGCCAGGCCCGTCGGCGCCCGTGCCCGTGCCTGTGCCTGTGCCGCCGCCCTCCTGCTCCGAGCCTCCGGCGCGAGCACGAGCAGTGGCCCCAGAGGCGGCAGCGGCTGCTCCGCCTGCCCCGCCGCCCTCCCGGCCCCGGCCGCCACCCCCGCGTGCGGCGGCTGCCCTACCCGCGCCGGGCGCCGCCGCTACGGCCGCCGCCACCCGTGCCGCATTGGGCGTGCCGTTGCATGAGCACACCTCCACTCCCTCCGCCGCCAGTTGTGGCGGTACATACAGCATCCCTCTCAGCAGCAGTCTGGCTCCATCGCTGCTGGCTGTTGCGGTGAGGCTGTGCAGTGCGCCGCGGGCCGCCAGCAGCTTCTTCACACCCGACCAGGCCCAGGGCGACACCTGGCGAGACGCGGAACACGGGGACACGGAGGGAGGCGGAGGGACAGGGTTTGGACTTCAAGTTCAACGGGGACGAAGTGCTATTGGGGACGGGCAGGCCTGCCGGGGCCTGCCGGGGCCTGCCAGGGCCTGCCAGGGCCTGCCGGAGGTCGGTCCGGTCATGTCAGCACAGGCGCTGCGAGCAGGAGACGAGCCTTACCCTGCAGCCGACCCACCCCCGCTGCCACAGCCCCAGCCCTCAGCTGACATGTGCAGCCGGTCATAGCGGGTCTCCTCACCATCTGGCGCACATCCTCGGAGGGGGCAGTATCATGCTCACGCAGGCTTCGGTGGAAGGCACAGCAGCTGCAGTCGGCACGCAGCAGCGTCGGCAATGTCGGAGCGCCCTGCCGCTGGGCCCCCGCCGAGCCTCCCTCCTCAAGTACTCCCGCAGCGAGCAGTGGCGCCAGAAGCTGCTTCATACGCCCCTCCGCGGCCGACTCAAGCAGGCCTCCTGCGTCGTGCGAACAGATGTGTGGAGCAATGCGCGCTATCCCGATCATATAGCGCTGCACGTCCTCTTGCGCATCCCACCCGCATGTTCCTCACCAAATATCTTGACCCGCTTAGCCACATTCAGGTCGCCTTCGTCAACCCCTCTCTTCATTTTCCCTGTGCCCGCGCGCCTGAGACCCTGTCAACTATTCCATTACGTTAAATATGCAATGAGCATAGGTTTGGGCACTATATGACCACGTATGCCTCCTCCGAGAGGATCTCCAAGACAAATCTGTGCTTGAACGCCGCTGCCGTGCGCCCCCGATCTACGCAACTTTTGTGTAGTCGCTACGGTAGCAGTAGAATGCAGGCCTGTATAGGAAATGAGGCTCGCAGCTTATGTCGTGCGGTGCACATCGTGAAATGCGATTGCTTCAAGCGTGCAGACTCTAGAAAACGTGGACAAACCATATTGGTCACATATTACAGTAGCTGTCGTGAATATCCATTTAATGATGTAGCCACTACTGCGGCAATCAACGGGTAGCGGACAAACCGTATCATAGACACTTGAAGGGCCCCCGCAAGTAGCCGTGCCTCGCCTCTGAATCTTGGTAATATACAGTAACGATGGATACAGAAGGTGCTCCTCTTGACGAGGGCGCCCCGGATCCGTGGGAGGGCGCAGATGGCGGGCAAGCCGAAGCCCTGGCTCTCGCGAGCCCACTGTTGCTGCCGTACGAGCGGCAGCTGATTGAGGAGTGCATACAGGTTAGTGCCATCGTTTCAGGCAGAGTGGAAACAAGGGTTTGGCCAACCTTACTGCAAGCCTTGTCTGGGCACTCGCTGGCCCTTGCCACCTGCACTCAAGCCAGCTCCTCTCCCCCCCTGTCGCGCGTCACTGTGCCTTCTGCCATAGGACGACTCCCTCATCATCACAGCCGCGGGATTGGGCTGGCAGCGGGTGGTGGCGGTGCTGCTGCGGATTGCCCAGCGGGCCCGCATTGCAGAGGTGCAGCGCGCGCAGGAACAGCAACAGGAACAGCAGCAACAGCGCTCGGGCGCAGCCGCCGCCACAACCGCCACAGCCGTTACAGTCGCCGCGGCTTGCGCACTGCCGGGCTCCACGACATCGCCGCAGCCGCAGCCCGGCGGCAACCCAGGCGCCACCCCGGTTGCCACCGCCACCTCGACCTCCGCCCGCGCTGCCCCCGCTCCCCCCTCCAACTGCGGCTGTGTGCTGGTGCTGGGTGCGGCGCCTTGGCAGCGGCAGCTGATCTGCTCCGAGCTGGCCCGCCACGACCCCGCCCTGCCGCCGCCCCTGGACATCACCAACGAGGTGCCGGCGGCGGAGCGACTGGCTCTGTACGGCGGCGGGGGTGCCCCCGGCAGGCCACTGTTCATCACCCCCCGCATCCTGGTGGTGGACCTCCTGGCCCGGCGAGTGCGGGCGCACCAGATGGCGGGGCTGCTGCTGCTGAACGCGCACCGGGCCACGGACACCAGTGGAGAGGGCTTCGCGGTGGCGCTGCTGCGGGCCGACCAGCAGCAGCAGCAGCAGCAGCAGCACCGGGGCGGAGGGGGAGGAGGAGGAGGAGGGGGCCTGGGTCCGGGCCGGTGCTGGGTGCGCGGCATCAGCGATGTGCCCACAGCCTTCAACCAGGGCTTTAACAAGGTGGGCGTAGGGGTGTGGGGGGAGGGGGCTGAGAGCGAGAGATGCATGCCGGCGGAGTGGGTGGAATGTGCCTGTGCGGCTCCAGGTCTTGTCTGGCTGTCCGCCGCAGCCTCCATTCGCCCTATCTGCTCATGCTCCTGCCCCTGGCCCGGCTGCAGGTGGAGAAGGTGATGAAGGCTCTGCAGGTGCGGCGGCTGCACCTGTGGCCGCGCTTCCAGGAGCAAGTGCGGCAGTGCCTGGACACACACAAGCCAGTGGTGAGCGAGGCGGGCGGAGGGAGGGGGACTAGGTAATGGAAGCAGGCGGCGGCTGTGCCAGGCGGGCGGCTAGGCTGAGGTGCACTGGGCTCAGTGCGCCTTGTGTGCTGCCGGCAGAGCCCTCCGGCGTCCGCGTGTTGTCGGTTCCACCCATCAACGCACACCGCGCGCGTTATGTGCGCTCCCGTCACTGCACGTCACTGCACGTCCGCCTGCCCGCCCGCCCGCGCCTCCCCCCCTCTCTAGGTGGTGGAGTGGGAGCAGGAGCTGTCTGGCCCCATGGTGCTGATCCAGGCGGCGCTGCTGGAGGTGCTGGAGGGACTGATCCGGGAGCTCAAGAGGACAAACAAGTCACTGGACACGTGAGGGGGACTGGGGGGGGAGGGAGGGAGGGAGGGAGGGGAGAAAGGGGGCAAGGTGGAGGCAGGGAGGGAGGAGAGGGGGCAGGGAGGAGGGGGTTTGAGGGGGGCGCGCGTCTACCGTCAGTAACAGTCGCCCCGGACATGCCCTTGGTTCTCCTGCTCATCCTTCGCGCCCACCGTGTGACCCCCGTTGTGCACCCGCTCCCCTGCTCCCCCCTACCCTGCACAGCTCGGAGCTGGTGCTGGAGGCGGGCGTGCTCAAGTCGTTTGACGAGATCGTGCGGCGGCAGCTGGACCCCATCTGGCACACCGTGGGCTGGAAGACACGCCGCATCTGCACGTGAGCGGACCAGCCAGCCAGCCAGGGAGGGAGGGAGGGAGGGAGGGAGGGAGTGGTCCAGTCGGTGATCACCCACCCCCTGTCAACATCACCTCGTCTTAATTGGTCATGCATGGACCCCCCGTGCATCACCGTCGCCAGTCACTGCCCACCCGCACCCACCCGCACCCACCACCGCAACTGCCCCCCCCCCCCGCCCGCCTGCCCTCACCGCCCCCGGCAGCGACCTGCGCACCCTGCGTGAGCTGTCGGCGGTGCTGCTGGCCGTGGACCCCGTCACCTTCCTGGCGCACCTGGAGGGACTGAGGCAGAGCGAGGGCGTGCGCTGCGTGTGGCTCTTCCACGACGCCACACACGCAGTGTTCGAGCAGGTGGGCGCGGGGGGGAAAAGGAGGGCAGGGTGGCGTGGAGGTGATGGACATCAGCATGTACCGTATGTGGCGAGCAGTAGGTCCGTGTAATGTGATGAGGGTATGAACGCACAAGGTGGCACCTCACTCCACTCCACAGGCACGCCGGCGCGTGTACGTGTACCGCCAGCCCGGTGACAAGGCCGCGGCGGGGGCAGGCACCGCTGCAGGGGCGGCAGGGACAACAGGGCCAGGCGGCGGCGGCGGCGGGTCTGAGGTGGAGGCTGTGCTTGAGGAGCCGCCCAAGTGGGGTCTGCTGGCAGAGGTGCTGAAGGAGGTGCAGCGGCAGCGGGCGCAGCTCAGGAGCCTGGAGCCGGAGCGGCAGGGGCAACAGGAGGGGCAGGAGGGGCAGGAGGGGGAGGTGCAAAAGAGGCGGCGGCAGCAGCAGCAAGCGGGGGTGGGGCCAGGGCCTGCCCAGGAGGTGGTGGAGCTGCTGGCGGACAGTGGGGACGACAGCGACGTGGTGGAGGTGGAGGTGGAGGTGGTGGGCGGCAGGGGCAGGGAGGAGGCGGCCGCCGCCGGGCAGGTCGGCGCAGGCCAGGCCGCCGGGACGGGGGCCGCCCCTACAGGTGCACCTGCGCCTGCCGGTGTGGACGTGGACGTGGGCGCACTGCTGGAGGAGCTGGGGCTGGACTGGGGCGCGGCAGCGGGGGCAGCGGGCGGCGGCCGGGAGGAGGGCGGCGGCGGGGTGGCCGGTGCAGACCGGGCTGCCAGCGGTGCGGGGGCGTCCACCTCGGCGGGCGGCGGCGGGGGCAGTGCCGCGGCGGGCGCAGGCGGGCGGGCGGCGGCGGGTGCGGGGCGGGTGCAGCTGAGTGCGGAGGAGCTGCGGCGGCTGGCGGCGGCGGGGCGGGCGCCTGTGCTGGTGGTGGCGCGGGAGCTGCACTCGGCCCGACTGCTGGAGAGGGTGGTGCGGGCAGGTGCGTGTGCGGGGGGCGGGGGCGGCTGCGGGGACGGATGTGCAGGGATCAGGGGCGGGTTCAGGTCGGGAAGCTTGTGAAGCGTGGGGCGTGTGACGGCAGCGGCAGCGGCCGGCTGGGGCCCTGCCTCATGCAAATCGCGCGGCCACCTGCGTGTGTACCTGGCCACCCCCTGACTAGCGCCCTGTCGCACGCCTGCGACTGCTCGCCACGTACACCGCTACTCCCTCCGCAGGCGGCCGTGCGGTGCTGCAGCAGCTGTATGAGAGCTACCTGGTCAGCAAGCTGCAGGGGGCAGGCGGAGGAGGAGGCGGAGGAGGAGCGCGTGCTGGAGAGGAAGGCGGCGGCGGCAGGGGCGGGCGGGGTGCCGGCCGCGGCGGGCGAGGCGGTCGGGGTGGCTGGCGGCGCGGCGGTCGGGGTGGCGGGCGGCGGGACGGCGGTCCAGACCTGGACGACGTGGGGCGCGGCCCCGTGCTGAGGCCGGGCGAGGCGCAGGTGAGGCGCGGGGGAGGTCGAGACGCCGTGGCGGAGGGTATGTGGGAGCCCGAGTCACGGCGGGTGTGTCACGATCCGTGCGCCCGACACGCAGCTGCTGACCAGGCCTGCATGTGTCCGCACATGTGCCTGGTCCTGTGAGACGTGCTGTCTTCCTGACCTGCTCTGCACGCGGCAACTGCCCGCACCTCCTCCCCGCACCATACTCCAGGCGCTCCTAGCGGAGGCTCAGCGGGTAGGCGCGGAGCTGCTGGGCGGCGGCACGGCAGGGGCACGTGGCGGGACAGGGGCGGGAGGGGGCAAGCGGGCCAAGACCAGCCACGGCGCCGGCGGCGGACGCGTCGAGGCGGGCGGCGGACGGGGCCGGGGCCGGGGCCGGGGCTCCAGTAGGCAGCGCAAACCGGACGACTCACCGGTGCGTGTGGCGGCGGCGGCCGATGAAGAGGAGGAGGTGGATGTGGACGGGAATGACGCCCACATGCCAGATGGGGAGGACGTGCTGCAGGCGGAGGCAAGTGCTGCTCCTGCGGCAGGAGGGGGAGAAGGAGGAGGAGGAGGCCTCAGAGGCCGCGGCCGCGGCGGCAGCGGTCGCGGCCGAGGCGGGCGTGCAGGGGCGGCGGCCGCCACAGGGGCGGCGGGTAAGGCGGCCAGCCGCAGGCGGCGGCGCAGTTGCGGCAACGAGGAGGAGGAGGCAGACGGTGAGGGAGCGGCAGATGAGGATGCAGAGGCAGGCGCGACCAGTGCCGCCGCCGCGGCGCTGCTGCAGGGTGGCGGCAGTGGCACTGGCGCATACGGCACTGCGGAGCAAGGGGCTCCAGGCAGTAGGGCTGGCGCCGCCGCCGCCCCTGCCTCCGACAGCCGCGCCTGCCCTCTGCTGTCAGACGTGCACTTTGTGGCCTTGGACGCACACGACGAGTTTGTGTTGTGGCGGCTGCGGCCCGGAGTCATCATCATGTACGAGCCAGACCTGGCCTTCCTGCGCCAGGTGTGTGTGTGTGGGGGGGGGGGGGGGCGGGATAACTCTGAACCAATCCCGTAAGGAAACAGTCGCGCTGCAAGGAGACGCTGCAACCGCATATGCGAGGTGCTGTACGGGGCGGAGAGGGGGGAGGGGTTTAGAGGGGCAAGCGGCTGGGAGGAGGCTGCACGCCGTGTGTGCACAGGTGCAAACGATAATGTGCACAGCTACCCTGGTGTAGTTCCGACACTTGGTTGAAGCTTGAGGCGGTCTACCAATCCACACACACTCACACGAGCACGCTCACAAGAGCACGCTCTCCACCCGCCCTCCCGCCCACACACCCGCCAGGTGGAGGTGTACCAGGCCGAGCGCACCGCGGCGGGCGGCCCGCCGCTGTGGCTGCACAGCCTGTGCTACGCGCAGTCGCTGGAGGCGCAGCGCTTCCGGGCGGGTGTGGGCCGCGAGCGCGACACGCTGCTGCGCCTCATCGCGGCCAAGCAGCACATACTGCTGCCCACTCCCGCGGCACTGGGGGCGGGCGGCGCGGGCCCTGTGGACGTGGGCGGCCGGGTAGGGCGGGAAGTGGGGCAGGCGTGGTCAACGGTGTTGGTGGGTGTTGCAGCAGACAGTGTGTGTCAACCTGCCTATCACGGTGGCACATTGTGTTTCCATGCCCGCCCCCGGCACTAGGGCTTGGGCAAGGACTCACCCTCCCCTGGTTGGCTGCCCCCCCTTCCCCTGCCCCCAGGGCGCCCTGAACGCCGACCTGTGGCTGGACGTGTACAGCGCCAACGCCCTCACGCGCACCGCCGGGGGCAGGAGCATGCAGGCGGCGGCAGGAGCCGGACCCGTGGGCCCGGGCGGCCGCGGGCGGCTGGTGGTGGATGTGCGCGAGTTCATGAGCGGCCTGCCCGCGGTGCTGTACAAGCAGGTGCGGGCGGGCGGGTGAGGCTGTGAGGAGGAGAGAGCAAGCAGGCACGTCGGGGGTGCGTATGGACGGCTGACTTGGGACTGATTGCGCTCCGCCCTGCCACCGCCATTGCCACTCCCAGTACCTCACCCCGCCCCCACTGCCTCCCACTGCCACACACTGCCCCACCGCGCCCCCACCCCCACCCCAGGGTTTCGAGCTGCTGCCAGTGACTCTGGAGGTGGGTGACTACGTGCTCAGTCCCCAGCTGGTGGTGGAGCGCAAGTCACTGCCAGACCTCACAGCCAGTCTGGCCAGCGGCAGGTATGTGTGCGGGGGGAAGGTGGGGCGGGGAAGAGGCGCAGGGGCGGGGACAGGTGCAGGGGCATAGGGCAGGGGCATAGGGCAGGGGCAGGGTCAGGGATGGACAGGTCTTTCCACCACTAGGCCTTCCAGTAGCCCCAGCGAATACTCCCCCCCACATAATGATGAATGTAACCCCCTCCTGGCTACGCCTTCACTTTTTGATCTACCATAAATATTAACCCCCTGAGTAAACCCCCACCGCGTCCTGCATGATCACCATCATATGCACACGCATCAAGCCCCCCTGACTTCCCCACCCACCCTCCTCCACCCGCCTGCCTCAGGCTGTACCACCAGGCCGAGGTGATGTGCCGCCACTACGCGCGGCCGCTGCTGCTCATCGAGTTCGACCCCGACCGCCAGTTCGGCCTGCAGTCGCCCGCCGAACTGGGGGACGACATAGACCCAAAGAACATCATCTCCAAACTCACACTGCTCACAACACACTTCCCCAAGCTCAGGTGCGCATATGTGAGGGGTGGACTGAGAGGGTGGACCGAAGAAATGGGGCTGTAGGAAGGTGCCCGGATGACAGCACACAGGATGTAATGAGGGTGATGAAGCACATGAGTGTACTTGCACACACACATACACACACTCACACACACACACACACCCACACCCATGGGCGGGCTTCGTTTTGTTGTTTTCTTTTCAACACACACACACACACACACACACACACACACACACACACACACACACACACACACGCACACGCACACACACCCATGTGGCCTGTGCCCCCTCCCCCCTGCTCAGGCTGCTGTGGTCCCGCTCGCCGCACGCCACCGCCGACCTGTTTGCAGCGCTCAAGTCCAACCAGGACCAGCCCGACGCGGCGGCGGCGGCGCTGGTGGGCGTGCCACTGGGGCCGGACGGAGCACCGCTGCCCATTGGGGCGCCGGGGGGTGCGGGGGCTACTGGGGCGGCTGCGGGCGGCGGCCCGGGGCAGCTGCTGGAGGCGGTGATGAACCAGCCCGCCATGGAGCTGCTGAGGCGGCTGCCGGGAGTGAACGGTGAGGGCGGGCGGCGGGGCGAGAATGGCGTGGGTTGGCGGCGTGACAAGGAGGGCGGCGGGGGGAGCTGGGGGTGTGGTGCACACGGGCCGCACGGTCGTCGTCGGTACCAAAGCTTTATGGATGCCAACCTTCCTAGCCCCCCCGCCCTTCCTCCCCACACCTCCCTTCCCCCTCCACACGAGGACTTATGGTGACGTACAGTCGCTCGCATATGCGGCTGCAGCTTTTCGTCGCAGCGCTTCTGTTTCTTGATGGGATTGGTTCAGACTTATCCCCCTCCACACCCCTACCTCCCCCAGACTCCAACTACCGAGCGCTGCTGGGCCACATCCCCAGTCTGGCGGCGCTGGCGGACACGCCGCTGGCCCGCCTGGAGGCCGTCATGGGCAGCGCCAAGAACGCCCGGGCGCTGAGGGAGTTCCTGGACGCGCCCTGCCCACGGCTGTAGCGCTGACGGAGGGAGGGGGCAGGCGGGACTGGGTGAACGCCAGGCGCCTTGCGGGCTTGGTATGTGGATGGCGGGTGAGCTAGCGCCGAGGAGTGGCGATGTACGGCATGATGCAAGGGTGTTGCCAAGACGCAACCCGGTCTCGCCCGGGGCATGCCCATACCCGCCGCACCGTCCCGCGCCCATCCCATTCGAAAGCTTGTGTGTACATGCTCCAAGACATGTTGTTAGAGCCCTGAGGCGACCCGCCCGCTCGTCGAAATCGCAAGTTGCGTCCACATGCCGCCACGCTTGCCCTGTTGCCCCTCGGGATACCATCCCCACCGTCCTCATCTCTCCTCAGCGCCTTGCAGTGCAGCTCTCCTTCCACAAAGTACCCGGCTCTGTATGGAAACTGCTTGACTGAATATCGTACGCGTGTAGTACGTTAATGCCTGGAGGTAGGCCTGTCCGTTTGGTACCTTGCCTGCTGCAATGTGTCAGCCGCTCAGCGTGTCTGCCAGGACCGCCAGGCCCTGAGCTGCATGCGGCCCACTGCTGACGGCGTTCGGGGCTTCGGGCTGACGGCACGTTGAGCTGGAGGCCGCTGGTCGTTCGGTGCCGGAGCGCAACCGTGCGGGTCAGGGGCATGTTACGGGTGGCCAGTCAGTGTTTGTCAGGCGGTATATCGCTGGCATTGTCACAGCTAGCGCATTAGTATGGCTGACAGGTGAATGAAACAGGGCAGGCTGGGAAATGGCGCGGTAAACCTCTGCCTCCCCGGTGGGCTGGCACACGCTGGAGGGGGGGGGAGCAAACTGCGTGGAACCGCCTGGCCGGAGAGTTGAATCCGCAACTCAAAGGTTGGCCCATTCAAAATGCTCTCTTTTGCAAACGGTGTAACGAGTAGTTTCTACCATAACGACCTGCAACAACCCGGCGCGTTTCCTTTACGAGCGCCCTCAGTCGCACTGATTCATCTCCCGTCCGTCTCGCCCGAACTTCGCACAACAACTAGACTTGAACGACGGAATTCTTCTAGCGCTGTGCCGAGACCCAGCAGCCGACTTCTCAGATAGTGCAAGCTTGTGCAACCGTGCTCGTCCGAGTCTGCCAGCGTAAACCTCGTGCTCATTGCGTTATCTGCTCGAGGGCCCTTTCCTCAAGCAGCAAAGTGATGAATCTACCTATCCATATCACACGCGCCAGGCTTTGAGCCTGGTTTCGATACTCGTTTGGGTTGCCGAGCCGAGGTAACAAGACGCCGCCAACGTTTCGTTGCAACTAGTCAGCTATTACTGCCAAGCATACTATGGCAAGCTGGGTGACAGGGCTATGCTGCCTCCTCGCGGCTTTGCAAGCAGGTAGGCTTGGCCACAAAGTTCTGCTCTACAAGCTATAAGTAGCTGTTTCCGTATATTTTCGCTTCCTTCGGGTTGTCCGAGGTGCGTTCAAGGCTCCTAACTTTCCTGCCTTTGCGCCGCGGTGTGTGTGCAGGCGAGACGTGGGCTCGACCTGTCTCGCTATCAAGTGACTCCAGGTAAGGCGCTTGATTCGCGGGATAATGGACTGCTTGCCACGGGGTTGCGCTCAGGTGTCGGCCTTCGGTTCTCAGTTCTGCGTTTCGTTGCGGTAACGACGCGGGCTTGGAAAGTCAGCGATCAATATTGGAGGGGTCGCATTATATCCCAAGCGCTCCCATATGAGTAGGGAGTGCGTTAAGTGCCAGGGTGGGCAAACCAACAACCGACGTAAGAACTTACCCGCGCGGTCCCACGTCGTCGTGGTAGAGCGCTCTCATCGCCCCTGCTCCCTTGGCCGCATCTGCACGCAGCTTGGAAGTTACTCGCCATCATGCGCGGGAAGCTATTGGCAGCAGTGGCGAGGGCGGGTTAACCTCCGCGTGGGCGGCCTTCGTGGCATTTGTTAGCGGCGGCCGCGCCACCGCCTCCGCTCGGTCCGGGCTAGGAGACGGCACTACCTGTGCCTGTTCGGTCTGCGTGCGCATCACCCTGCGTGCCATGACGTTGTCGCCCCAGCAGCAGCAGCAGCCGGAGCAGCTGGGTGGCAGCGGCACTGGCAGCGCCCGCCTGGACTCTGGCTCGTGCGGCCGCGTGCAGCGACTGCTGGTGTCCGACCTGACGCAGGCGGCCGCGCACTTGGGCATCCACGTCACACAGCCCTTCGCGCCGGCCGCCTGCGAGCTGGAGCCGGACCAGGTCGCGGCGGCGGCTGGGCAGCAGGGGGCAGCGCAAGCTGGCGGCGGTGCTGCTGCCCGTGTGGTGTCGGCGGTGTCTGTGTGCGGGCGGGTGCAGGAGGGCCCTGCCGCCAGCTCGGCTCTGGCACTGCACCTGCAGGAGGCGGCGGCGCGCTACTACGCCGCGGCGGAGCTGGCGGAGCAGGACTTGTACACATGCCCGCCCGCCAGTGAGTGTGGGCGGGGGAAGGGGCGGGCAAAATGTATGTATGTGCCGCTGCGATTTTGTTGTATTTGTGGCGATATGCAGTATCGCGTTGTGCAGCATGTTCCCAGCGCAGCCACCCTGCTGCTGTAACGAGTAACTGAATGGGTGCTGTGCTGTGCCCCTGTCGTCTGTCCTGTTTGCTGTGTGCTGCAGTGGCGGGCATGTCGGTGTCGGTGGACCTCGTACGGCAGGTGGTGCCGCTGGCCCAGCAGCCCGCGGGCGCACAGGGCGAGGGGGGCGCCGGAGCCCACGCACACGCGCGCCACCTGCTGGCCGCCCGGGCGGAGGAGGAGGCCGAGTGCGTCACAACGGTGCACGAGTTGTCCTGCATGCGCCGGAAGCAGCACAAGCTGTGAGACAGGCGCCGGCCACACCGTAGCAGCAGACGCCCAACACTTGACACGGCGTTGTGGCGTAAGCGGCATGCGGCCCGCCATGGTGCGTGGTGTGCTGCGGCTGTCTCGGAAGCGGCCGGGCTTAGTCCCTGGCTTAGATGGCCATCGTTAGAAGAGTATGATGATCGCCTCAGGTGCTTAAGCGGCGGCTTGACAGTATTTTATTTTTGGCATGAATTATAGACCCCATGCAGGTAGACGGCTCATGGGGCCGTCACATGCGCAACGCAGCATGATGCGGAAACTTAATCTCGCTATGCATTCCGCATTGGAACGTGCAGGAGGACAGAGCGTTGGTAGCCTAATAGCTGCACACGCGGCCGGTGATTCAGTGCTGTGGCACCTTGATTAGCGGCTGGCAGATGGCTGTTGTTTTTATGAAGCGCTGCTGGCTATGCGGTGGCAGCTGTGCACATTTTGCTGTTGGAATGGGATGTATGCGTCTGTATGGTTGCGGGATGTCTCAAGTATCGATGATGTAGTATGTACGGATGGGCGGTGGCTGGATGACGGATGGGCGCTGCACGAGTTGGCTAGGTGCGGAATTATGAGGTGGTAGTTGTCCTACTAGTGCGGCAGGCCGAGTGCATGTGACGTGTGTGTGACGTGTGGGCGGCTGCCGACTGCGAGGCGCGCGGCACCAAGCGCTGCCCCGAGCCATGTGGGTGCCGGTTCTGGTAGGCTTGGGCACCCTACGGCCGGCACTTTGAGCCAATGCGTGCGTGGAAGGCCTCGGCTGACTTGTACCTGACTGGTCGTTCTGGCGGTCTGTCTATGGCTTGAATGCTTGATCACCCATAGAACTGTGGCGATTGGTCTGGCGCGAGGACGCTGCCCATCTAAGTGGGGGTTAACTTTGAACCAATCCCGTAAGGAAACAGTCCCCCATCTAAGTGGGGGCACTTGTTGTATCGCGGGCTTCTACTGAGCCGCTACACATCAATCACTCTGTCGGGTGATCTGACAACTATCTGATACGACTTTTATACCGCGCCGGGCGATATAACAGCCGGCGCGCGAGTTGAGACGGGGTAGCCCATGCTGCCTTTGAGAGGGAGAGTCACTGTTCATGTCGTCAACGGGGCATGGCGGCCCACCTTGTAACCGTCACAAACGTAGCCCGCCAGCGCGGACGCTCCTTTGGCAGGACAAGAAGTAGGATTTCATGGGGACGAGTGATGGGGACGCCCGGAGATGCGGGGATAGTTGGTACGGGGCAGGGGCGGCCGGGCAGGGCCACGGCCACAGCCGCAAAGGTAGGTGGGGCCTTGGTGGCGACCGGGTGTTACAGGTGCCATGCAAGCGATAATAGTGGGCGGGCAGGACAGGGCGCGGTCACAGGGAGCAGCAGGGAGGACATGAGCGGGAGTGGGGGCCGGACGGACAGGACAGGCGTGGACAGGACAGCGAAATGCGGCTGGGTTAACGGGCTGCGTTAAGGTCACAGGTTATCAGGCGGCCGTAGAGACGGTCTGGTGACGCTTCTATGTCAGGATTGCGCTTGCTTCTACACGCCTAGACTTGAACGCCTCAACTGCTCACGAGGCCCGCTGGCCCACCGCCCACATCGTTATGAAACTGAGTAGCGAATGGCGCGCCCCCCGCCCCAACTCTGCCCTCGAGGCGAGTTAAAAAGGTTATTATGTTGGCTTTGCAGTTATATAGTACCTAGCGCGTTACCTTGTATGTTACGGTGGCCTCACCTGAACGACAACACCCAAAAGGCCGGCAACATGACCAGGCACCTAAGTAGATTGACTACTGATTATTTTCAGAGGTATTTCGCAGCTATGATTCTCTTGCTGGTGCTGTCTTCAGGTGCGCCGGGACAGCAGACGCTCGGCCTCGGCCTACGGCCTAAGCTACCACTTGGCCTGCGCAAGCTTGCTGCGAGTATGTACTATCAAGTTTTATACTTACCGATTACCTGAACATTGCATATCAGGATACCTCTGCAATGGCGCGCGAGTGCTCAGAGCGGGCGGGCCCCATACGAGGTGCGACACATCTTGCTAGGCATTCAAGCACAGTCACAGGTTATCACCGCGGGGACCAGGAGGTCGCGAGGAACGAAGCGCGTGGGGATGCCCGTTGGCTTGCCTGGGGGGCCCAAGTGCCAAAGCCAAAGCGCCCCTGCTTGTCCACGACTGCACCTCACTCCCTCGCCACCCCCCACATACGGTATGTCCATGTGCAGGGACGGGCTCATAGACGCACAGCTCCGCATCCAGCCCGCACTCCGAGGCGGCGGCCTGCGACGGCTGCTGGCCTCTCGGGTCCACTGGCGCTCCAGTGCGGGCCCTGGCTCGAATTCATCTGCCGCTGCCGCTGCCGGCGCCCTGCACGGCGACCACATGTGCATCCAGCTCGTGCTGCGCCTCGCTGTGACTGAAGCTTTTGGGAGCAAGCGGCCATTGCTATCACCTCATCGGCAGTCAGGAGGCCGTGCCCGCCTGGACTCAGGCTCGTGCGGCCGCGTGCAGCGGCTGCTGGTGTCCGACCTGACGCAGGCGGCCGCGCACCTGGGCATCCACGTCACACAGCCCTTCGCGCCGGCCGCCTGCGAGCTGGAGCCGGACCAGGTCGCGGCGGCGGCTGGTGACGGCGACATGGTGCTGGCGCGGTGGCAGGTGTGCGGGCGGCCTGTGGCAGATGAGGACTCGGGGCTGGTGGCGCTGGCGCTGGCGCTGCAGCTGCAGGAGGCCGCCGACTCCTACTACGCCGCGGCCCTGGGACCCGACTTCGACACCTGCCCCACTCGACGTGAGCACAGCGGGGAGAGGGATGGTTGATTTAATCTCAAGTAAACCAAGGGCGGGGGCGCATGGCCTAGAGCTTGCTTGTTGCAGCAGGACTGGGGCGGTGTCTTCTGTTGCCTTCAAGTCGCGCGTGCATACACGCCGTGACACCCGACTGCCACCTCGGTCCGCTGCTGCCTCGCAGTTTCGGGCCTGGTTGCGGCCCTGGAGGTGGTCCGGGCGCCCGGCACCGCCTGGGAGTGCGTCACGGCCGCCCACCTGCAGCCACTCACGGGACCCTGCAGCAGCGTCCGAGTCAGCGCCGGCGCCAGCACGGTCCTGGTTGACGACAGCAGCGCAAGCGGCGCGAACAGCACGTAGGAGCAAAGCAACAGGTGCACTTATGGACGTGGTGCTGAGGGGTGGTGTGTGTGGGGGGGGGGATTGTGGTTGCGCCACACGGCAACGCGCCACATGGCTGTGGTGATTGGCGGCGTGCGTGGGGGCGTGGGGCAAGGGCACAAGACTCAACGTGTTCCGCACCGGCACGTACCGTCCACTGGTTGTAGGCCGTGTTGTGAAGCGCATTACCGTACGTGTTTCCATGCGGTTGCATTCGCTTGACTAGGCTCCTTTGGGACTGACCCTACCAGACTAGTGAAGTAGTAATCATTTACGTAATATACACCAAGATCAACCAGTTGTGGCACAAGCGCTGGCGGCCGCTCAGTGAGGCGCCGGGGCAACGACATAGTGAAGAATGCATGTGAGCGAGACAGGCAGTGCCTGCAAGTGATGCAGTGTGAGGGAATGAGGTGGCCGTGTCATGGCGCCGTACGGAGGGTGTGTGGGACTATGAGTGTGCCGAACGTGCGTAGGACTGAGGGGGCTGGAGCCTTCGAGGCGGGGTGGAGGTGAATGCTTTCCCTGCAGCGTCACATCTAGCGCCGCGAAAGACGTAGGCAGCTGACTTCGCATGCTTTAGTGACAGAAAGAGCGATGTAAAGTACTGGTCGATTCCTATTGTTAGTAGCATCTTGCTCATTGGCTGGGCGGCTATCGGTGCGGGCATGATCCCTTCAATGCCCCCCCGCCTCCATTGCTGGCCTCTTGTATCCACCATCATCCTTCTTTGCAGGTTATTTTGACAATTCTGTGGCGGCTGACGCATGTGTTTAAGTGGTTAAATTGGTGGTGCACTGCTGGAGGGTTTACATTTTACCCAGCGGTTGTGCAATAGCAGGGCAGTCATTGGGCAAGTACAGTGCGATGACTCATCAGTGCGGCTGGCACAGACAGCTCCAGTCTACAACTGAACAGACCTCTGTAACAGTACAGCTTTACTTACGTCCCCCCAGGTCCCCAATGAGTTGCTGCGAATGGGCCGGTGCGCCTTAGCCCCATCCGACCAGCTACCGAATGCCTCCGTGCATCACGCATGCCTCCTCAGCACAACACACATGTCCACACCACAATACAATGTGCCACCGCCACAGCCCCTGCATCACAGAAACGCATCCCCCGCACATCCGCAACACCCTAAGCCGCCGCCTGCGGCACCACAACCGCGGCTTGTGCACCCGGTGGCGTCCCTGCCCCTACCCCTGCTGCCACTGGTGCCGCTCCCCGGGGAAGGACCACACCAGCCCTGTCCACAACAGACTCCACCTCCACATCCACGGCCTCCGCATGAGCAGCACCAGTTGTGCCAGCTGCGGCCGCCACATCGGCCGACGCGGAGCTGCTGCTGGTTGGGCCCACGCCGGCGGCCGCTGCACCGGTGGCGGCAGTGGCACTGGTGGTGGTGCGCAGTCGCAGTGCGGCCACCCGCGCCGCCGCCGCCGCCTGCGCCGCCTCGCGCCGCCTCTCCGCCTCCAGCTCCGCCACGGTCTTGTCCAGCGCCGCCAGGAAGTCACGCAGCTGCAGCAGCGGCCGGGCGGGGTCGCGCGCGTCGAAGTCGTCCTGAGATGGGGGGGGGCACGGGGGGTTGCAGGTCAGCACAGGCGTGCCGGTGGCGTGGTCGCTACTTGCCGCAGTCTGCCTGCATCGCCAAGCGTGACACACAGCTGCCACTTGCACGGGACCACCTTTTAAAGAGCGCCGCCCTCGAAGCCCCTGACCCCCCCCGCCTGTCTCATTCCTCCGGCCCCCACCTGGAAGAACTCCGCCAGGCGCCTCAGTCCCTCCGTCAGGCCCGCATACCGCCGCTGCAGCCCAGCCACAGCCGGCCGAGCCCCGACCAGGAAGCCGGCGCAACGCTCCAGAAACAGCCCGTCAGCGCGCGACCGCAGCAGCGTCTCGGCGGCCACAGCGGCTGGCGAGTCAGACCCAGTGGCAGCGGTGCCGGCGGCGGGCTCGCCAATGTCGTCCTGGTACTTGTCCTGCTGCTGCTTGTCCCCCTGCTGCTGCTGCTGCCTGCTGTCCAGCAGCGCCCTCAGCGCCTGCACCTGCCCCTCCATGAGCTCCACGCCGCCACTCAGCTCCTCAAGCAGGACCGACACACTGCTCAGCTGCGGGACCAGATGCAAAAGGGGTGGTAATGGTGGCGGAGTTGGCGGGTATCGGGTATCGGGTAGGTGTGCAGGTGGATGAGCGACACGTGAGACCCCGTCCAGCTGACGCGCATCAGTAAAGGCGCTTGTCAGGCGTACCAGCTGACATACCCCCTGCAACACACTCGCACGCGCACCTGCACGTTGGCGGCTGCGCGCACCGGTCCCGCCAGCTGCAGCGGCAGCACCTGGTGCAGCGGGACCGGCCCGCCAGTGCCGCCAGTACTGCCGCCAGTACCGCCGCTGTTGGCCTCCCGGTGCAGCGCCTCCACCAGCCAGCGCAACAGGGACCTGTGTGGGGCCGGAGGGGTACACATGGGCACAACAGGGCAGAGGGGTGAAGGGGCTGTGGGTGCGAGGTGACTGCAAGGCGGGCAAACACCGTACTGGTGGTGACGGAGGGGAGGCGGCGTTGGGGAGCCATGCTGCACAAGCACCTCTCCCCCCCCGCTGCCGGCCCGCTGTTGCGCCCCACCTCTTGTCGGCCCCCTTGATTCCGGCCACGTGAGTCAGCACGTCCAGCTTGTAGCCTCGGGCGCCGCCGCGGGCAGTGCCCTCGTTCAGCGTGTTGCCCACCTCCAACAACAGGCCCAGCAGAGTCTGGGTGGGGGTGGTGGGGATGGTGGTGGAGGGTTTGAGGTGAGGAGGGCTGGGGTATTGAATGCACCTGGCCCTGGCCCTGGCAGGCGGCAGACACGCCGCAGGCAGGTGAGCTGTGTGGCCGTGGGGCCGCCTGACCCGCCAGCCCCCCCCCCAGCCGCCCTACCCCCCACCTTGAGCTGCTCGCTGTGCCGTATGCCGCCAATGGCCGCCTCCACCTGCGCCACCAGGTCCGCCACCTGGCGCACGCCCACCTCGAAGCCCGTCATCAGCGCCATGGCACTGAGCCGCTCACACAGCCACGGCACACGGCCAGCCTGGGCGGCAGGAGCAGCGGCAGCAGCAGGGTGAGGAGGGGAGGCACACGGGGCAGAGCCGCCGGGACAGGTCAGGAAAGGCGGCGTGCGTGCCATGCGGGGACAAGCACACGGGAGACGCGGGAAGCTGGAGCGCCCGGCTTGCACCACACTGACAGCCCACCTCCTCCTCCTTCTCCTCCTCCTCCTCCTTCTCCTCCTCGTCCTCTTCTCCCCCCCAGCCCCTGCCTCCACGCACCTCCAGGAAGTACTGCTCCACGGGCCCCAGCAGCGCCACGTCGGACAGACCCGGGTAGGCGGGGTGCGCGCCCTGCAGCAGCAGCCAGGGGGGGATGAGGGGATATGAGGGAGCGAGGGGGCGGCAGCAGCGGCCGGTCAGCCAGCCGGGCCGCGCACCACCCAGCTGCCACTTGGCCGGGGTGGACCTAAGTGGCTACTCCCGTGCTTGTAACACCTTGCGCCCCGCGGATGGTCGAAACGAAGCCCTGACCGCCATTCCGCTGCCCCCGCCTCCCCCCCCCCGCACCTGCACGTACGCCGCCAGCTCCGCCAGCTCCGCCGACCTCGGCGCGGCCTTGAGCAGCGCCCGCAGCTGCTCACCCTCCAGCCCCGTGGCGTCCAGCGTCAGGATGTCGGCGGCCAGGGCGGAGGGCGGCCGCCGGATGCCTGACAGCGTGGGCGGGTGTGTGGCGTGGATGGTGACGGTGGTGGGTTGCAGCAAGAATGCGGGCGGCTACGTTCTTGAACGGGCTGTTTCATGCTTGCCTCACCTCCGCTGCCGTCCAGCACCATGCCCCACCCCATTCCCAGCCCCAACCTACCCTTGAGCACGATGCTGATGTTGTGTGCCCGGTTGTTCTCCACCAGCCGCACACTGCCGGGGCCGTTGGGGGCAGCACTCGGCCCTGCCGCCGCCGCCCCTCCTCCCGCCAGGCGCCTGAGTGCCGCGGCGTTGTCGCTGAGTGCGAACACGGCTCGGAGCTGGTCGCGCAGCTCGGGCCGCAGTCCGCCGGCACCGTCAGCCTGCAGCAGCAGCAGCAGCGGCGCGGCAGGTGTCTTGCCAATGCACGAGGGCAGCAGGGTTCGGGTGCCGTAGTGGTGGGGATCGTGCCGATTGAGCAGGCGGGTGCAGCGGACTGGGGAGGAGGCGGTGCCCCTGTGCCGCAGTCGTCTCATGGCGCCGTACCCCGGCAGCATGTGCCCTCTGACCTCGAGTCGGAGCAGCAGCCGCCCCCTCGCGCCCCTCACTCTGCCTGCACTCAGCCCTGCCCCCCTGCCCACCGCCCCCCCCTCCCACCTGCACGCTCTCCCAGAAAGAGCCTGGCGCCGCCTCTGCCAGCTTGACCCAGTGCAGCTGCTTCAGCCGCAGCTGCTGCTCGCGAGTGGGGGTCACCAGCTTGAAGCCTGCAGCGGAAGGCGGGTGTGTGGAGAGGCAGAGGTGAGGAGGTGGGCGTGAGCAGTGCAGGCAGTGCACAGCTGCATTTTGACGTGCATCGGGGGCTTGGGTCTGCAGCAAAGTGGCCGATTGCGGCCAAGAAAGCTGTATGGCATCCATCTCTGCGGGCACTTACCCTTGGGGGGCCCGCGTGGTGGCGGCGGTGGGGGCGGCGGCGCTCGAGTGCCGGGCGGCGGTGGTGGTGGCGGCGGCGCAGGCCCCACCGCCGGCCGCGCGGAGGCCGGCAGCTGCACTGGCGGTGGGCTGGTGGAGGTGCCGGTTGTGGCGGTGGCGCCTCCTGTCCTGTGGTGCTGGGGGTGGTGGGGCGTCCACCTGCCACCCTGAAGCGGCGAGGTGCCCACAGACACAGACACAGACAACGGTACCACAGCGCCGCCGCGGGCGCTGGCAACCTCCGCGCCGGCGCCCCGATCGCCACCCTGGTCGCCGCTGCTGCCACTGCTGCTGGTGGTGTGGTGGAGGACGCTGCTACCGCCCCCGGCGCTCAGCGCGGGGCCGTATCCGTGAGTGTCAGTGGCCGTGAGCTCCTGCTGGTGCGGGTGCGGGGGCGTGCCGGCCAGCGCCACGGACTGCAGCGACCGGCGCAGGAAGGTGGCCCTCAGCTCGTCCAGCAGGTGCCGCTGCCGCACCTCACTCACCAGCGCGCCGCTGCCACGCAGACTGCTGTCGCCGCCGTGGTCAGCACGCCGTGACACGCCCATGGACAGGCCGCCGCCGCCGCCGCTGCCACCACTGTCAGCGCCGCCCTGACCAGAGCCAAAGGCGCGGCTGTCTACTCGCGGGCTGCTGCTACTGCTGCAGCCGCTGTCTGTGTCGTTGCCGCTGCCGCGTGCCCGGCCGCCGGGCACAGCTGCTGCTGCCGGCGTCCGAGCGTCCTGGTCGTCAGCGGCAGCAGTGTCCGCCACTGCGCCGGCAAGCGGGCGCCATGGGTGGTCAGCGGGCAGGCCGCCCGCCTCACGCCGGCGGCCGCCGGGCTGGCGCTGTCCGCCCTGTGGGCGTGCGGGGCTGGCGCTGGTCAGCAGCAGCGGCGTGCCGAAGCCCACACCACCACCAGCAGCACCACCACCCGCTGCGGCCCCAGTCGCTGCGGCCGTGGCGGCTGCGGTGCGCCGCACTCGCGACACGAACACCGAGTGGGCGGTGGGTGTGGCGGCGGCGGCGCCCGACCCGGCGCTGCCGGCGGAGCTGGCGGACCGCGGCAGGGGCAGCGGCGTGGCGGCGCTGCACATGTAGCCGCCGGGGCCGGGCCGTGGCGGGCCGGCGGGGCGGGGCGACAGGAAGGAAAGGCCGTGCAGCAGGCCGCCGAGGCCAGGGCACTCGGCCATACACCCAACCGCGCCTGCGTCTGCGGCCTGCGGGCCCGCGCCCCGGCCGCTCAGGTCAGCATCCAGCTGCCGCAGCCGAGCCGCCCGCGTCATGGGGCCGGGGGCGGAGCCACAGGACGAGGCCACCTCCTCCGCCTCCACCTTCAGCTCTGGTGACGCTGACGCTGCCGCCTGGCCCGCCTCTGCCCTCGCTGCTGGTGGCGCCTCCGCCGCCTGCGCCTGCTCCGCTGCCACCGCCGCCGCCTGCGCCTGCTCCAGCGCCGCCTCCGCCGCCGCCAGCTCCGCCGCATCCAGCAGCTCGTCCAGGCTCACGCCGGCGGGCAGCAGCAGCTCCAACTCGCCAGCACCCCCGGCCGAACCCCCATCCGAGGTCCGCTGCGCCGCCAGCGGCACCCAGCCCTGCGGCGCAGGGCCGGTGCTCCCAGGCGCGCCTACCACCGGCACCGGCACCGGCGGCAGCTGTCCGGCGGGGGGCACCTCGCCCTCCGCCCCCTTCTGATGGTGCTGGTGCTGTTGGTAGTCATGGTGTTGGTGATGGTCGGGGGCGGGTGGGTCGTCGAACACGAGGCGGCGCTCCACCTGGCGCTGTGAGGACCCGGCGGGGCCGGGGGTGGCGGGCACGCCCTCCAGGCCCGAGCACACCTGGATGATGGCACTGCCGCTGTGGGCCGCCGCGGCGGCGGCAGCAGCTGCAGCCGCGGAGGCCTGCTGGTGCCAGCCGAGCGGGCTGAGCGGACTACCCTCAGTCTCCTCCATGTCCACCCCCGCATTGTCGGCCTCCGCCTGCAGCTCCTCACCAGCGGCTGCCGTGTCTGTCTCCGCCTCTCCACCCTCGCCTCCCTCCGCCCCCGCCGTCTGCAGCTCCTCTTGCCGCAGCCGCAGGGACTGGAAGAGCACCAGGTCTTCCACCTCCGCCACCATCGCCTCCTCCTCTGCCTCCCCCACGCCCTGCATCGCCTCCGCCTCCATTGCCTCCTCATCTGCCGCCCCTGTGGCCTCCCGCTGATCCTCCTCCAGCGCCGCGTCCACCAGCCCGTCCTCGCCACCCAGCTCCTCGTCCTCTTCACCCTCACCCTCCTCCTCCTCATCGCCCTCGGCCTCGGCCTCGCCGTCCTCATCTTCGCCCGAGTAGCGCAGGTTGGCGGCGCTCAGTCCGCCCGTCAGCCCGCCGCCCGAGCCGCCCAGGCCGCTGCTGCACACGGAGGGGAAGCGGCGCAGCGGCGGCAGCTCGGAGGCCAGCGGGTGGGCGGCCAGCGGGTCGGCGGCGGGCGCAGCGGGGCCAGGCACAGCTGCTAGGGCCGCCGGGGACTGGTCCTGTCCCACATGCGCCCCCTCCAGCGCTTGCTGTTGAGACTCGGCCTCAACCTCTTCGGCCTCCACTGCCTCCCCTATGGGCCCCAGGGCCGCCGGACCTAAGTCGGCACCCAGCTCCGCCTCTGGCCCCGCCTCTGGCCCCGCCTCTGGCCCCGCCTCTGGCCCCGCCTCTGGCCCCGCCGCCACCAGGTCGTCACCGAAGCTGCAGCTGCTGCCGCCACTGGCCGCAGAGGTGGCGGAGCCAGGCGGGCTGCAGCGCTCCTCAGCCTCCTGCTGATCCTCCTCCTCCTCTTCCTCCTCCGCGTTACCCTGGTCGTGATGGCCCTGATGAGGCTGCTGCTGTTGAGGGGTGCGGGCAGCACCAGGTGACGCCTCAACCCCACCAAGCAAGCCGAGGGCGGCGGACATGGTAACAGCAGCGGCGGTGGAGCGGGTGGGGCTGTCCATGACGGCCGCCCCAGCAGCACCGCCCACACCTGCACCCGCTGCGGCTGCTGCCTGCTGCTGGCTGCCCTGGCGGCCCCAGCCGCGGCCCACGATGATGCCGCCCGGGGAGCTGGCCGGGCCCGCCAGGCCGGGGAAGCCGAAGCTCTTGCGCGCGCTGCTGGGGCTGGGGCTGCTGGGGCCGGTGGCCTGGGGCGGGGCCGCGGCGGTGATCATCGCGGACGCGGCGGCGGCAGTCGTGCCAGTAGCAGCCATGGCTCCACCGGCGGGGGCATCAAGCCCGCCACCGGCACCATAGCCCGCAGCCGTGCTGCGTGCCGCGTACATGACTGCCGCACGGTCTCCTGCGGCGGCTGCGGCTGCGGCTGCGGCTGTCCCCGGCTCCATGGCGTACACTGCGAAGGACAGGCTGGGCGGCGTGCGGGTGGCGGGCTGCAGCGCGGCAGCCAGCGCCGAGGCAGGCGTGGCGGCGGCAGTGACGGCGGTCATGCCGGCAGCTGGTGCCGCAGGCGTAGCGTGCGCTGCGGCGGCTATGGCGGGGCGGGCTGATGCCGCGGCGGCCTGCCGGAGCACTGGGCCGGCGGCAGATGCCGTGGACCCGCCAGCCGCCGTGTGCTCCTGTACCTGATCACTCGTGTCGACGCCCAGCCCCAGACCCAACATGTGCGAGCGGAAGACAGGGTCGTTGAAGATGCTGCCAGTAGGAGCCGCTGTCGTGGTGGTGATGGTTCCGGCAGTCGAGGCGACACCTAGGGTGAGGGCGCCGCTAGGCTGTGGCAGTGGTGACGCCGGGCGGGACGTGGCGATAGGCGTGGTAGGCTGAGAGGCGGTGGGACGTCGCGGCACCCAGCTGTTAGCAGCCAGAGGGCAATGGTGAGCAGCAATGCGGTTAGAAGGCGCAAACCAAATGACGCGCGGCCCTCTTGGTGGGGGCATCTTAGCTCATCAGCGCAACCCTCCCTTGCGCGCCACTTACTCGCTTCGCATAAAGGGGTTGTCCCACAGTGCCTGCCGCGTGCGTTCGTGCTCCGACAGTCCAGGCCCTGCCGCCGCGCCCGCCCCCGCCCCCGCCTGCTGCAGCAGCCGCTCCCGCTGCAGCACGGAGGGCGACATCAGCGGGGAACCGGGAGGCAGGTGGCCGTAGGCGCCGCTGCCTGGCGAGCCCGCCGCCGAGCCGCCTCCGTACCCGGCCCCGCCCCCTGCTCCCAGCCCGCTGACGGCTCCGGGCGCCATGGCGGTGTCGGGTATGGCCACCACCAGGCCACTGCGCTGCCAGCGGCCGCCAGGAGCCGCGCCCGCAGTGGCTGTAGCACCAGTACCAGCACTGGCAGTAGCGGCGGCGGGGCCGGGCGGAGATGGAGGTAGCGCCACGTGGCTGTGGCTGCTGCGGCGCGAGCCAGGGCCCCGGGCGCTGCCGGAAGGCGCTGTCGGGTCCGGCCCTGCGCCCGCCGCCGCGCCTGATCCCAGGAACGAGTCGATGTCGAAGGCTGGCAGCCAGCTGGACCCCAGCCCGGAGCCTGAGCCGGGGTCGCCCCCGGCAGCTGCCGCCGCCGGTGCCGCAGCCTGGGCCCGGGACTGCGCCACCGCGGCCTGCACGGCGGCCTCCTCCAGCGGCCGCAGGGGCGACAGCGCGGACGGCAGCGGGCGGGTGGCGCCACCGGGGCGAGGCAGGCCGGCAGGGCTGTCCACTGAGGGCGTGCTGGTGAAGGAACTGGCCCCACCACCACCACCACCACCACCACTGGCCGCGGAGGTGCCAGCAGCGCCCGCAGAGCCCCAGGGATCCGGCATGGCCGTGTTCCCTGCTGTCTGGAAGGCAGCTGCACTGCGGTGGTGGGAGATGCCGCCGCTGGAGGCGCTGCTGCCGGCCGCGCTGCTTGGCGGTGCCGCGGGCGCCGCGCCAGGTGCCTGGGACCAGGGCGCGGGCCCCGGGGTGCGCATGGCGGCTGAGTACAGTCCTTCAACGCCGCCCGCACCCAGGCTGACTGCCGCCGAGGAGGCAGCTGCCGCTTTGGGCGTGGACAGCGAGACCGCACGAGTGCTGGCGCCGCCGGGCGATTGCGACTGCAGACCAGACGCAGCGAATGAGGTCAAGGTGGCGACAGCGCCGGCTGACCCCAGGCCGGACCCGCCACGCTGCGGCTCGAGCCGGGAGGTCGGGGTGTGCTGGTCGCCCCCGGAGGCGGTCATGACTCGGCGTGTGGACCAGGCCAGCAGGTCGCCGCCGTCCTCGGCGCTGTCGCTGCCGCCCTCGCCCAGACCCGCCAGGCCGCCCGCCTCCGCCTCCTGCCGCAGCAGGTCCTCCAGGCCGTACGCCGCCACCTCGGCACTCGACCCCAGCCGCGCACCGGCCGCATGTGAGCCGCCGCCGCCAATGCTGCTGCTAGCCCCGCTACCAATGCTTTTTTGCGCAGGCGCCGCAGCCCAAGGGGACGAGGCGGCTTCAAACAGGGGCTCAAGGAGACTGGGCGAAGGTGCGGCGTGCTGGGAGTCATTACCGCTGCTGCTAGCGGGCTGGCTCCGGCCGCTGCCACTGCCACTGCTGGCTGCGCTGGCCTTGCCCTCAGCGCCGCCGCCCGGCTGGGTCGCTGCGGCTGAGGCGCTGGTGCCCGGCCTCACAGCAGCAGCGGCCAGCGAGTGCGAGCCGGGATCCTGCTGGTGCAGGTGCAGGTGCGGGGCGCGCGGGATGCCCGACACCGCCCGGCCACCGCTGCCCGCCACGCGGCCGGAGCTGCGGGTGGCTGAGGCGGTGGCGGCAGTGGCGGCAGTGGCGGAGGAGGCGGAGGAGGCGCTGGGTGTGTCTGTGGCTGGCAACTGCGGCGAGGCCAGGAGCTCGGAGGCCGCTGCGTGGTTGGAGGCGGCGGGCATGCGGGCGGGCGTAAAGGAGCACAACACTGCCCAGCAGTTGGCAGCGGCAGCAGCAGGTGGCGGAGGGGAGGAGGCGGGTGCCGCCTCGGAAGCAGCACTGGCAACGGCCTTATCACCCAAGTTCGACTGCGGTTGGGCGTGTGTTGCTTGTATCTCAACAGCCAGCTGCACTACCGCCGCACCCACGGCAGCCGCAGCGGCAGCCGCAGGGGCCCGGACGGAGTTGGGGCCAGAGGGCGGCGGCGGCGCCAGGGGGTCGGGCTGCATGCCATGTGCGGCGGCGCCGCTCGCAGTCGCAGACGGCGGCCAGCGACCCGTCAGCGAGCCGCGCAGCCCGCTGCCACTGCCGGCGGTACGGGCGCTGCCGGTGTCACTGCCGCGCGCCTCCGCCCTTGCCTGCTCGAAGCGCCGCCTCTGTGCCGCCACGGACACGGACAGGTCGGGCAGGCCCTCCATGCCCGTCCCTGCGGAGCCGCCGCCTGAGGCCAGGAACTGCAGGCGGTCGGTGGACAGGCGGCCCACGTGCTGCCGGCCCGGAGGCGGCCCACGTGCGTCCTGGTGCTGCTGCTGGTGCTGGTGCAGGTGTAACTGCTGCTCCTGCGGCCCGCTGACACCACCGTTCTGGTCTGGCAGGTGGGGCTGCTGCTGCCGGCTGAACTCGGCCACGGCCAGGGGCGAGGGCGGCGCCAGGCGCAGCTGCAGCCGGTTGCCCCGCCGCGCCCCGGCCGCCACTTCAGATGGCTGATGCCGCTGCGGCTGTCGCTTGCTGGGGTGCTCCGGGTGCGAGACCTCCAAACCGGTGGCGGCCCCGGAAGCACTGGTATGCGCAGTGGATGCGGCGTCCGGCCCCAGGCTGAGGCTAGGCACCTCCTCTTGCTGCGGCAGAGGCCCCCGTGCTGCCTCGTCAGCCGGCTCAACATACGTTGCCAGCAGGGTGCGGCGGGGGCCGGCTAATGAATCGCCAGTGGCCATATCGTCGGCCCCCGCAGCAGCCTGCGACCGCGCAGGCACCACGCTGGCACGCTGGAGAGTCTCGTTGTTGGCAGCCGACGAAGGAGATGTGGTGGAGGCGACTGGGCTGGACGCTGTGACCGGGACCGCCGCCGCAGCTGCAGCAGCTGCGGGCTCTGCCACTATGCAGTGGTCGGCAGGTGGCGGCACGGCAACAGCTGCAGGTGGCGCCTGGCCCCCGAACTCCACCGCCCCACGGCCGAGCGAGTACAGGTGCTGCGTACTCGCCCGGGGCGGCGACTCCAGCTCGAAGTCAGCACTCCCATCTGCCGCCTGCTGCAGCTGCTGCCCCGCCAGCCCCTGTCCCTGCCCTTGCCCCGCCTGTCCTGCCTCGCCCTCATCCTCGAGCTCCACGGACACGGCTGGCAGCGGGGAGGGCGGCACCGACACGCCCTCCGACAGCGTGGAGGCGAACGACACCTCGGCGGCCGGCGACGGCCCATGCGGGTTGAACGGCGACGGCGCACCGCTGGCCACACCCCGGCCCCCAGCCGGCGACATGGACCTACTGCTGCTGTGGCTGGGGCTACGGCTGGGCGAGTAGGCGGCGGCCTCATCCTGGGCAGACTGGCAGGTGGTGGGGTCGGCGGCCTGCAGGCGGAGGCCGCTGCTGCCGCAACTGGCGCCGCTGAGCTGCGGTGCGGCACTGTTGGCGCCGCCGAGGTCCGTGGCCAGCGGCACAATGCGTATGGCTTGACTGCGTGGAGCAGCAGGCGCGTCCAACACAGCAGTGTCATCAGGCCAGGCAATGCCTCATGTATGACCGCTACGCTCAACAATTCTGACAGTCAGCATCGCCCCGCACTTGGAAGTCACCACTGCCGCTACACACACACACTCCGGCAGTCGCCCTCCCGCCCACCTCATGATCTCGGCCAGGTTGGCCCGCAGCGCCTCCTCTTCGTCCTCGTCCTCGTCCTCCAGCTCCGGCTCCACCTCGGACCCCACGCCCTCCTCGCCAACCAGCTCGCCAGGCAGCTCGCCAGACAGCTCGCCAGGCAGCTCGCCGGCAGCAGCCGAAGCAGCAGCAGCCGGGCCCGCCCCATCGAGGTCTGCACCGGCCCCAAGCGCTGCCCCAGCAGGAACGCCCGTCCCCGCATGCTCGTGCGAAGGGTTCAACACAGCAGCACCCAAGTCCCCATTTTCACTGAGCGGAGCCGGGCGCCGGGTGCCGCTGCAGCAGGTGTCGGGGGCCTGGGGCGAGGCGGCTGGGGCGGCTGGGGCGCCGGCCGCCGCGGAGGTGGGCGGTGGCGCAGCAGCATGGCCGTAGCGCCCCGGCGCCTGCGGTTGCGGTGCCCGCAGCTGCACACTCCCGCATGAGGATGCGGGGCTGGCGGCAGCGGGCGAAGCTGCCGGTGCTGGCTGCGCGGCAGGTGCGGCTGCAGCTGCGGCCAGTGCGAGTTCCGCTTCCTTCGCAGCTGGCTTGCGCTCTCCCGAGTTCTCTCCCGACTCCGTGCCTGCCTCATTCACATGGTCTTGCCCACCGCGCTCACGCGGCGCCTCCTGCAGCTGCTGCTGCTGCTGCTGCTGCTGCTGCTGCTGCCTGTTCGGCGTGAGCAGCAGCTGCACGGCCTCTTCCGCCATGAGCTGCAGTAGCTCCGCCATCTCGTCCGTCTCGCGGGATACCTCACTGGCAAAGGACGGCTGCATGCCGGCCGCCTCAGTCTCGGCATGACCCCTAGTCGCATCCCCGGCCTCTGCCTCGACATCGGCCTTAGCTGTAGTAGTGCTCCTGCTGCCTACCTCCCCTGCGGCCGGCTCTGCCACGATGACGGGTGCCGTAGCCGGTATGGTGTCTATGCGCCGAGCGTCGGGCGCAAGGACAAGCCGCGACGCGGAGGGACTGGGCTTCGCCTGCTGGTGCTGGGGCGGCACCTCAAACGCAAAGCCGCCACCTTCCAGCCCGCCAACAGGTACGCTGCGTGCGGGCGGGGACGCTGCCGCAAAAACGCCCGCCGAGCCTGCCGCCACCGGCACTGGCAACGCTGGCGGGCTGCGCCCTGCTGCTGGCCCCGCAGCAGCAGCAGCAGCAACCGGGTGGCTGTTGCGCGGGAAGGACTGCCAGCTGGCCTCGGGCGAGGACTCACACAGGTACGCTAGGTTGGGTGCCGGGCCAGCTGCCGGCAGCGACAGGCGGCTGTCAGCCAGCGACGCCACGGATACGGCACCGGGACTGGGGCGGACGCCAGCCGGCGAGCAGTCGGCGGGGGCAGCAGCCGGCGCAGCCGCTCCCACCTTGCCCTGGAGGGGCTGTGTAGCAGCACTAGGAGCACCAGCAGGTGGATGCTGCGGCAGCGTCTGCAGCTGCAGCTGCGGCGGGGCTCCAGTCGCCTTCGACACCGCCTGCTGGTCGAACAGGCCCTCCAGCCGGCCTAGCAGGGTGGGAGGAGGGCAGCAGTATAGGTCCGCTCACACATGCGCCATTGTTTATGTTCGCAGAGGCTTTGTGAGCGCTACATGCTGTGCAATGCAGGTGCAGGCGTTGATGAATAAGTATCAACGTACCCATACCCCAGCCTCAGCATTCACAACTAGTCCGCAAAGTACCCGGCCCACCGCTGCCTCACCTCGCACTTCCTCGTCCACTGGCGCCACAGGCTCCTCGGGTGCCGGCGCTGGCACATACGTGTCAGCAATCACGGCCTCGATCACGGCCTCGGTCGTCCAGACAGGAGTCGGCGCAGGCGCAGGCCCGGCGGCGGTGCTGGCAGGCGCCTCAGCTGCCTCACCGCCCTCCTGGTTAGGCGCCGCAACCACGTGGGGGCCCTCCGTAAGCACCGAGGGCGGCGAGTACATGTAGCAGGTGGAGGCGTACGGTGGTTGTTGGGCGTGGAAGCCCGCCGCTGGCTCCTCCTCATCCTGCTGGTGGTGCTGGTGCTGGCGCTGGTGAGAGTGCCGCGACGCAGACAGCGGCGACACCAGCGCCCGCTCCACGGCAGCGTGCGGCATGTGCGCCAGCACAGACAACAGGCCGCCCGGACCCACACCCGGGCCCTTGGCGGCAGCAGCGCCGTGCGCACGGCCCACATTGGCGCCGCTGCCGCTGCCCCTCACGCCGGCGAATAACGGGTAGCTGCCAGCTCGCGTTCGCGCCGCCTGGCCGTGGGTGGTGTGCTGCTGCAGCAGCTCAGCCAGCTCAATGGCACCGCCGTGAGGACGCGGGTGCGCACCCGCCACCCCTGGCCCCGCTGGC
The DNA here is from genome assembly GCF_000002595.2 of Chlamydomonas reinhardtii. Taxonomy (NCBI): domain Eukaryota; kingdom Viridiplantae; phylum Chlorophyta; class Chlorophyceae; order Chlamydomonadales; family Chlamydomonadaceae; genus Chlamydomonas; species Chlamydomonas reinhardtii. Next base: position 8,911,630 of record NC_057009.1, on the reverse strand, counting down.
TTGGACATCACACCGCCGCCAGCACTGAAGCGCAGAGCCTGTGTCCGCACCCGGCCCAGGCTGCCCGCACGCGGCGCCACCCGGTCACGGCTGTTCTCGCCGCTGTCGCCGCTGTTGCCCAGGGGCGCCGAGGGCCCGGCAGCGGATGCTCGGCCCTGGCCTTGGCCCTGGGCGGCTGCCAGCGCGGCGGCGATGGCCGCGGCGGAGGCATAGCCGCCCACAGCTGAGGGCCGGTGGGGCAGCTGTCGCGGGTTGGACAGCTCCCGGCGGACTGTGACGCGCGGGGCTGAGCTGTGCCTGGCGCCGGCGCCGGCACCGGATGCTGCTGCAGCCACCGGTGCGGACGGTCCCGCCGCCGCGGTCGCTGTGGCGCGCAGTGACGCAGCTGCCGCGGCAATGGCGGCCTGCTGGGCGGTGTGCTGGGCGCGGCCATGCGCTGCCGGCTGAGCCCAGGCGCCCGCAGCCTGCTGCTGCTGGTGCTGCTGGACGGCGTCTGCTGCCAGTCCATCCCTCCCGTTTCTGGCCGGGCCGCCTGGCCCTTTGGCACCTGCCGTCACTGCACTTACAGTCGCTGCCGCCGCAGCTGACGCGGGCTTGATGCCGCTGATGCCGCCGTGCGAGAACTGCACGTGCTGCTGGTGCTGCTGCTGCTGCATCAAGGGCCTCTGATCCTGCTGCTGCTGCTGCTGTCCGTGTGCAGCAAGCGATTGGCGTTGGTGCTGGTGCTCCAGCAAAGAGCCAGCGCCAGCAGCAGGGCGATTGTGAGCCTGTGTGGCCCCCAGCGGCAGGTTGGGCTGCTGGCTGCGCCCCAGGGGCTGCTGCGGCGGTGCCTGCTGTGACAGCGGAGGCTGCTGCTCCCACGGGATGGCTTGCTGCTGGCTGGTGCGCGTGCCCACTGGGCCGGCCGCCGCGCCTGCCGCCGCCGCCCCGGAGGCCGCCTTGGCCGCAATCATGCGGCGGAGCTCCTCCAGGGAGGCCTGGTAGGGCAGCGTGCCGCCGCCGCTGGCTGCATCACGTGTGGGGCTACGCTGGCGGGTAGGCTGCTGATGCTGCTGCTGCTGCTGCTGCTGCTGTGGCTGAGACGCCACGGGCTGTGCGGTGCCGCCGCTACCGCTGCCCCCAGCTGCTCTCGGGCGCACGTACATGTCCTCACTGCGCCCGCTCACCTCCGCCCCGTCTGCCGTGAACAGCGAGGGCTGTCCCTGACCCGGCCGGCTGCTGCCACCCGCCGCTGCCAGGGAACTCGCACCCGGGCCTCCACCGCGCCCGCGCGGCCCAGCAAGGACAGCGGCTGCGGCGGTCCCCAACAACCCTGTCCCGCCCGGCGGCTGATGAATCAAACCCACGCCAGTCGGCCCAGCCACCGTGCTCATGCTGTTTTGCAGGCCGGCCCCGGCCCCGGCTCCGGCCGGCTGCCTTGATGATGCAGCCGCAGCCATCCAAGTGGGGCTGATGGAGCGGCGCTCGGGACCCGCCAGGGCAGGCGCCGGTGGGAAGCCACCGTCCGGTCGTGGCACCGCGCTGGAGAAGTCTGCGGGGTAGAACAGGCGCGGCGCTCCGCCCGAGTCGGGGCCTCCCACGGACGGCGGCCCGGCAAAGTAGTGCGGCACCGAGCTGCGCGGGCTGCCTACAGGGCTGGTCACGTAGCTTGGACCGCCGTTCTCCAGCAGCGCGAGCTCCTCTGCCGTCTTCTCCACGCGACCAGCAGGCCGCCATGGGGGTCGAGGATCACCATTTTGCCCGCGCTGCCGTTCCTTTTTCAGGATTAGCGACAGGCCCGATTGGTTGGACACATGCGCACCAAGCAGCTGCGAAGCCGATGGCACTTGCTGCACCGACTTTTGCAGCTGTTGATGTTGCTGTGGAGGGTACATTGTTGCCCACTGGCAGACCTGCGCGCAAGAAACTGGCCGTGTGAAGCAAGCCCCCAAGTCGCGCGCAAACTGGCAACAGGTTTCCACAGCCGGCCCTGCACAGCGCACCTAGCTTGCGTTCATATATTCATAGTTGCTGACAGTAGCGTTGCAGATGCGTGACGAATGGTCGCGATGGACTGCAGAAAGTCGCGCGCCCTCGCAGCTGTTTCAGTACCCGTGCCAGCGCTGTATGTTCACAGAAGTATCATTACTGTGGTGAACTCTTATGTGCAGGTTTACTACTATTGACCATTACGATGCAGGTTGCACAGGTGGCGAGCGAAAAACCGGTTCCATGGTGCGTTTGATTTGGGGGACCGTCCAAAACGTCAGCCTGTGCAGCCGCTCTCAAGTCAAGTCCCATCATACAGTACAGAATTTTATTTGCAAAGCCTCCATCGCGTAGGTGGCTCTCTGTGGCCTGTGGGTCGTCGCCCGCCAAATCGCCGTCTATCACAGCTTTGTACATTCGCCTTGCCACGAACATAGCAATTGAACTCACGCATATATACACTCCAAGCATCAATCACCATCGCATCCTACGCTACCCACCACTTCGGATGCCCGCCAGGATTACATCCGCTAGAGGATTCCCCACGCCCAGCGCCGTGTCACTGCATTCATGTAACAAACACGTAACATGTATAAGACCACGTCGGTGTCTACAGGTGCTGGCACACAAGTCTCGTGCCCCCGCCTCCCTGGGCAGTGGGCACCGCCAACCCCCGCCGTGCCTCACTGACCCCGTCACTATTTCTGCCCCCTCACCTGCGGCCTCAGCGCCCTGGCCCTGTCTCGGGGGTAGGTCCAGTGCAGCCCCGTGTAGAACAGCGCACACAGCGTCTGTAGGGCGGCGGCGGAGGGACGGCGGAGTGGCGATGGTGGGGGTGGCTGGGAACAAGGCCATACCTCGGCAGCCAAGGCAACGGACCAGGTGCCGGTCAGACCGGTGGGGCACACCAGCCGCTCGCCGACCCACCCAGCCCCTGGCCCCCTCCTCCAGGCCACCCACCACCCACCACCCACCCACGGCACCACCATGAACAGTAGCATGGCATCACCCAGCGACCGCGCCTTGAGCAGGTCGGGCGCGGGGCCGCCTGCGGGAGCGGGGAGGGAGGGAGGGAGCGTGTCGGGGTGTGTATGCGTGTTGGGGACCGGCGGGGAAGCTAGAGGCACCAGTTGGCGACGTCCGGCAATCCGGCATATGAAGCCTACGTGCAACGACAATGGCTCTCCATGATTCAGCACACATTGTGTTACGTAAGTCCCCTGGACCACCCCTCCCCCATTCAAGGGGATCTGCAAGCACACTGCGCTTTACCCCACACCCACACCACCTCATTGCCCACCTGCCCTTGCCGCCATTGCAGCTGTGCGGTTGGCTGTGGGGCCGCCGCCGCCGTGCAACCCCGCCCCCGCCTCCAACCCTAACAGCTCCGCGCAGCTGTCCTCGGCCGCCGCCACGCCGCTGAATCCGAACCAGCGCTCCGCCGCCATGCCCACAAGCGGCGCACCCAGCGCGGAGATGGCGCCTGGGGGGTGCGAGGGGGGGTGGGGGGGGGCAGGATTGAGGCTTGGCGAAGCGGAAAGGCAAGTGCGCTGGTGTGCATGGGGCGTCGGGGCACGGGCCAGACGGCAACAGGCAGGAGGGCACCGCACCTTCCAGGGCCCGGTCAAAGGCGTAGACCAGGTTGCGCATGTCGGGCGGCACTATCTCGGCGAACATGGGCTGGTTGCAGGCGGGTGAGGCCCACGTGATGAGCAGGCCTGTGTGCGCGTGCGGCTGGTGGGCAGGGGACTTTGGGGGGGGGGGGTCGGGGGTTGGCCAGCCTGGGATAGCGTCGAGGAACCGAGTGCGTGTCCCGCACCATGGCCGACCCACACATTGCACCTACCCCCACACATTGCACCCACCCATGGTCAGCAACACGGCCCCGTACGCCGCCACGCCGCCGCCCGCCCCCGCCGCCGCCACGTCCGCCGGCAGCCCCCTCAGCAGCAGCGCAGTCAGGGGAATGCCGACTGCCACACTGAACTGCGTGGTGGTGCGTGGGGCGTGGGAGCAGCGGGTGCAGGCAGCGCGTGAGTGGGCACTGCAGGCGGTCCGTTACCGGGTTCACCGGGTGCGAGCAGATGCAGAGGTGTGGGGCCGCTGTGCGTCACTCACGACGCCGCATGCGGCTGTAATGGCATCGCCCCCGCATGGCCGCGTTGTCGCCTCTGGCGGAATGTCGCGGACGGCCGTCTCTCAATCAGGATCCAGCCCCGCTGGGGTCCGGCCCCATGTTGCTCCCACCTGCACCAGCGCAATGCGGCCGTGGTGCGGGTGCCGCTCAGCCACCCGGTCCCCCAGCCAGCCGCCCAGCAGGGAGCCGGCTGCTGCGCCCGCACCGAACAGCGCCACCAGCGCACTGGCCGCTGCGTCGCTGAAGCCCAGCAGCTGGAAGTAGAGGGTGAGGAACACCAGCGCGTTCCAGGGGGTGCTGCCCACGATGCCCTGGAGGGTGGAGGGGTGCGGAGGGGGCAGCGGCAGTTGTTGTTGCATGAGTCTCCTGTCGGCCCAGTTGAAAAACCATTCTGTGGCCGACATGCGAAGTCCAGTCCGAAGCCCAAGAAGGAAAGCCCTGTTGCCTTAGTGTCGCACCTGCAGGATGATTATGAGGAAGGTGGGTGTGGTCAGCATGCGCCACAGCCGCCGCCACGTCAGCGGAGGGGGGCCGCCGCCGCCGCCGCCAGCACCCGCAGGCGTCACTGCGCCATTGCCGGCCGCATCAGCCGCGTCCACTGCCCCACCCAGGTACGCACCACCCTCGCCCCGCCCAAGCAGCCCTTTGGACTCAGCGGCCCCAGCGGCCTCCACGGCTGCCTGGGCCTCCGCCCCGCCACTGCGGCTGCCGCGGCCGCCGTCACGGCCTGGAGCTGGCCGCCTGGGCGGCTGCGGTGCACGTGGGTCTACTGCCAGCAGCAGCACCAGCACACCCACGCCCACAGAGGCTGGCCGCACAGGGGGAGGGGGGCGCCAGGCGCAGTCGTAGTCATCAGCAGTCGGCAGGCTAGCACCAGTTGGTGGCGCCCCTCCCCCCCTCCCGCCTTTTACTTTCTACTCCTCTCCTCTCTGCCTGACCCCGGCACACACCCGCGTGCCCGCATGCCCGCACACCCGCGCACACCCACGCACCTGCTCCCACGGACAGGAACACCAGCTGCCAGCCCGCCAGCCCGGTGCTGGTGCCGCTGGGGGGCAGCCCGCCTAGGTTGGTGGCGTAGAGGCCGCCCAGCATGCCGCCCAGCGCGCCTGGACCAGGGGCAGGTGACCCCAAGGAGTGAGTGGCGACAAGGGCCGCATGCTGTGGTCGGATGATGGCCTGGACCTGGTTCCCACGTGGATGTTGTGAGCCCCCAGCCTTGTAGCCGCTTGCGCCTCAGCTGTGCCCCATGTCCCCACAAACCCCATGCACCTTCCCTCTTCACTCCCACCCTCACCCGTGAGCATGAGTGTCCCGAATGCCTCTCCCCTCTGTGTAGCGCTGTAGTAGTCAGCCACCAGGGACTGGCTGTTGGGGATGATGAGAGACAGTCCCACGCCGTTGAACGCCCAAGCAGCCATGCCCTGTTGGGAGGGGGGGAAGGGGAAAACACAGGCATGGAGGATGAACGGGTGGAAGGCGCTCGGGCGAAAGGTTCAACTTGGGCCCGAGTAGTTGGTGTCACAGTGAGCAGTTGTGCGGTTGTTTGGAACCCCCATTCCCCAGCAACTGCATCCATCCCAACACACGCCCCAGGCCTAGGTCCTGCCTCTCTCGCAACACTGGAAGCGCACACGTACACACACACACACACACACACCTGTTTTACGTTGCGCGCGAAGGCAAAAACCGCGCTGCAGACGCCCCACAGCACACAGCCCACACACAGCACCGACACGCGGTCAAAGTAGTGGCCCTGCAGAGACACAGGTGGGGGAGCGGTGGGAGCGGTAGGAGTGGGCCCGCCTCTCACCACGGCACTAGCGTGAGGCGCTTCGCCTAGCGGTCTAGACCGCTGTGCTGTACGTGCATGGGCCCTCTAGGCTCTAGCCAACATGCATGACGTACGGCAGCAGTGTACGCACCGCAGCCATTGTAACCCATCTGGTCAATTATACCGCCATACGCTCTCCCAGAACGCTCACCGCAAGGCCGCCGAGCGGGCACACTAGCGCCTGCACCAGCGCACGCGCGAAGGTGATGAGCCCCAGCTGCTGCGGCCTCGCGCGCCAAGCACAGCCCAGCGGTCTGGCCAGCGTAGGCACCAGCGACTCGTCCAGTCGCTCCATGACGAACACCAGGTTCACCAGCGCCACGGTCCGACGACGCGTGGATGTTGCACGGACATGTTGCGCGGACAGCTCGCAAACGCACTTCTCCGACACCAATTTGTCATTGCTGGTTTCTAAAATCTTTTCTATGTCTACGTCGTTTGTGGCGACATCGTCTGCACCAGCCGCGCCAGGAGTTGCCGCGCCAGCTCGTGCGCGGAGGTCTCCTCGCGGCATTGTGCCCGAAATATGGGCACCCTGGTTAAAGGCTGGCTACATGTATTGTTGTCATAGTAATGCCAGGTACTGAGCATCAACACGAACACGTTCGCGTTGCATACGAGCTCTCGGGCTTTCTGAGTTCAACTCGAGAGCTGTCATATCTTATGGGTGACAATATGTTTTCAATCACAAATACAGGAAGCCGGTGGTGGCGCAGCACCGATCTGCCGAGACCCAAGGGCCACATCGAATTCGATGCAAAAGCACAAAGCTTTTAGGAGTGCTGACGGGATGCAGTGCTACCCAGATACAACGCCTGCATCACCTGCCCTTATCTTCTTCAAGCGATCTCCTACGGTCAGGGCCGGTTCGCTTCGAGGCAGGGCGCTGTTACCCGCCCGGTCTAGGCGCAGCAGCCCGCAGAGCTTGGCTCGTGGCACATGGAAGCGCGCTTGAAACGCTGCGAGCGCGTTTTGGCGGGAGCACAAGCAAACTAGGGCTTTTGTCCCAGTCAGTATCAGGCCCGCGTTTGCAGCAGCAGCGGCCATAATGGCGCCCTCGGAGCGGCACCAGCTCATGCCGGCCGCTGCTACAGCAGCTGCAGCCGACAAAGGGGCAGCGGCAGCAAGCGGCAGTGCGCGAGTGCTGCCGGAAGCAGGCGCCACCTGGCCAAGCCAAGGGACCGCGGCCGTGGCGGCAGGCAGCGCGGCAGCCAGCAGCCAGCAGCAGATCTCATCGACACAGCTGCAGCAGTCGGGCGTCGGGGGTGCGGCGCACTGCTACCCGCAGCTGGCTTGGCTCCCAGCCTCCATTGCCGCCGCCCAGTCCCCCCTATCCTCTTCGGCTCTCATGGCCGGTGGCACCATTAGTACCAGCAGCTGTGAGGGCCGCATGCGCCCACACCAGCCCTCACCCACGGCTGCTGTGGGTTCCGCAGCGGTGGCAGCTCATGTTGCTGGAAGTGGAAGTGTCCACCGCGACCAGCAGCGGCCGCAGCAGCTGTTGTGGTCCCACACGCCACCGCCGCCTCCTCAGCCCGCTGGTGAGATCCTCGCCGTCTCCGACCCGGTCGGGTGTGTGCACAGCAGCGGCAGCATCACACATCTGCTGCTACTGCCCGCGGCCGCGGCGGCGGGCGGCACCACCTCCATCCCCGTGCGCCGCCACAACGCCGCCGCCGCCGCCTTCGCCGCCTCATTGGCCCGCCACTCGCCGCGCTCCTCGCCCTCGCGCCCGCTGCTGCCGCCGCCTAGTCCCCCTGCCGCCCCCTCCGGCTCCGCCGCCACCTCCGCCCACCCGTCCTCCTCCTCCCTGGCTGCCCGGTCGTCCTTCCTGGCGGTGCGGCGGCGCACAGTGGCGCTCATCAACGCCGTGTCCATCATGGAGCGCATGGACGAGCAGGTGAGGAGGGGGATGGGTGGGTGGAGGGGGGTTGTCGTGTTCTCTGACCCACTTGATGCCCGAAACTACATGCTCGCACATTCAGATTGTCACCTCAGATTAGCAACGTCGCATACGTATCAAACACTGTTTTTCCACGCCGTGTAGATCGTGCCGGCCCTGTCGCGGCCTCTGGGCTGCGCCTTCCGCGCCGGCCCTCACCAGCTGGGTCTCATCACCTTCGCCCGGGCGGTGGTGCAGGCGGTGGCCAGCCCCCTGGGCGGACTGGCGGTGAGTGAGTGCGGGCGGGGGAAGGGGCGGGCAGGCGGCTGTGGCAGTGGTGGGCGGCTCTGGCCGTGTGACGTAGCCCTCAATGGAAGGAGGTGTAAAGCCAATGACTGATGTGGGTCGGGACTTGAGAGGCGCCGGTGCCACTCGCCGCCATACGCCTCTGGCTGCAAACCGCTTGACCTTCTCCAGCTGCTGTCGCCGCGCTTTATTCCCACTTTCCCTCGATCTTCACTCCCCCGCTCCCCCGCTCCCCCGCTCCCTCGGCCTCCCGCGCTGCAGGGCCACTACTTTGACCGTGTATCGGTTCTGTTCGTGGGCTGTGCGGTGTGGGGCTTCTTCTGCACCGCCTTTGCCTTCGCGCGCACAGTCAACGAGGTGCGTGTGTGCGTGCGTATGTGTGCACGTCCGGTGCTGCAGCAGCTGTCAGGTGCGGCGGCTGTCGCCGTTGTCTCACGCTGGCTGTCGGTGGGTTGACGGGGCCAAAACTGCCGCTTACTTCTGCGGCCAACTGTACGGTAGTATACCAGACACCATCAGAAGCAGCTGCTTGCTTCGCCGGTTGCATGTTAATATACAATCGCAACCAAACTCCCCCTAATGTGCTCGTCTCTTTCTCTCTCCCTGTCCCTCCCAACAGGGCATGGCTGCTTGGGCGTTCAACGGCGTGGGTCTGTCTCTCATCATCCCCAACAGCCAGTCCCTGGTGGCTGACTACTACAGCGCTACACAGAGGGGGGAGGCGTTCGGAACACTCATGCTCACGGGTGAGGGTGGGGAAAGATATTGCGGCGGGCCAGGGCAATAGGTAGCAGCATCCCAGGGACACGGCCTGCCTACAGCACGGTACGCCCGACCCCTGCAGCCCTTATTGCCCCCGCAACCACCTGCACCCAACCCACTCCCTCACACGGTCACACACCCCAGGCGCCGTGGGCGGCATGCTGGGTGCGGTGTTCGCGACCAACCTGGGCGGCCGCTCCGGCCTGACGCCGCTGCGGCTGGACGGCTGGCGGCTGGCCTTCGGGGTGGTGGGCGCCGCCTCCTTCCTCATAGGCGCCACCACACTGCTGCTGGCGGTGGACCCCACCCGACACCACCTGCTGGCGCACAGGCGCAGGAGGGGTGGAGGCGGCGCGGCAGGCGGTGCGGGTGGGGCAGGGCGAAGTGGCGGCGGCGGTCCGAGGAGGCACCGGGTGGCCCGCGGCGGCGGTGGCGGCGGTCTGCCCAAGGACGCAGCGACCACTGAGCACACCGCCGCCGCCGCCGCCGCCGCGGACGCCGCCGACACGGAGTGGGACTGGGACTCCGCCGGGTCCGGGTCGGGGTCGGGGTCCGGGGCGGGGCCCTCAGCGGCGGGTGGCCGGCAGGGGGCTGCGGCGTGGCGGCCGTCCCCCGCTGACGTGCCGCCGCCGCCGCCCTCACCGCCATCGCCCGAGGATGTGGAGACGGCGCCGCTGCTGCTCGCCTACCGCAGTAGCAGCACGTCACAGCAGGCGGCTGCTACAGCCGCAGGCAGCGCGGTCCTGAAGGCTCGGGGCGATGAGGAGTTTGAGCCGCCGGCGGAGCTACGCAGTAGCTGGGAGGAGGACGAGGAGGCACAGGCTGCAGCGGAGGAGCGGCGGCGCAGACGCAGGGGCAGCGTTGGCAATGTCTCGGTGGATGGCGACGCAGTGACGCCTGCGGGTGCTGGCGGCGGCGGCGGCCCCCCTCCGCTGACGTGGCGGCGGCTGTGGCGCATGCTGACCACACCCACCTTCCTCATAATCATCCTGCAGGTGCGACACTAAGGCAACAGGGCTTTTCTTCTTGGGCTTCGGACTGGACTTCGCATGTCGGCCACAAAATGTTTTTCAACTGGGCCGACAGGAGACTCATGCAACAACAACTGCCGCTGCCCCCTCCGCACCCCTCCACCCTCCAGGGCATCGTGGGCAGCACGCCCTGGAACGCGCTGGTGTTCCTCACCCTGTACTTCCAGCTGCTGGGCTTCAGCGACGCAGCGGCCAGCGCCCTCATGGCCACACTGCTGGGCGGCACCGCGGCGGGCGCACTGGTGGGCGGCTGGCTGGGGGATCGAGTGGCGGAGCGCTGGCCCAACCACGGCCGCATTGCGCTGGTGCAGGTGCGGGGGCGGGCTTGAGGCGTGGCGCGTGAGCTGACGAGGCTGCATCGGCAATTCCTGCGACCGCATCACAGAGTGTACATACGACAAACAGCCCTATTCACAAATACCCGCTCCCGCCACCCGCCACTCTGCGCACCGCAGTTCTCAGTGGCCGTGGGCGTGCCGCTGTCGGTGCTGCTGCTGCGCGGCCTGCCCACCGCCGCCGCCGCCACGCCCGCCGCCGCCGCCGCCTACGGACTGGTGCTGCTGGTCAAGGGCGTGCTGACCAGCTGGGCCGCACCCGCCTGCAACAACCCCGTGTTCGCCGAGATAGTGCCGCCCGACATGCGCAACCTGGTCTACGCCTTTGACCGCAGCTTTGAGGGTGAGGGCGAGGGCGCGGGCGGCAGGGACCGGGGCTGGGGGCGGAGGGGATTGGGGTGGAGGTGCGGGGGCTGGAAGCTAGTCCGGGAGGCGGGGTAGGGCAGGGCATAGCACGGAGCGCAGTGGCCGCAGTGGCCGCGGTTGCTGCATCGTAAGTGTGACCGCGAGGGAAATGTTGAAGGGTCAAGGTGGCAATAACTCCCACGGGTAAGGCCCCTCTACTAGTGACATTTACACGTGATCGACACGTGATCGTAACGTGTAGCGGAGCTGGTCAACGCCTCTCGCCTTTACATACCCCTTCCTCCGCCGCACCCCCCAGGCGCCATCTCCGCGCTGGGTGCGCCGCTTGTGGGCATGGCGGCGGAGCGCTGGTTCGGATTCAGCGGCGTGGCGGCGGCCGAGGACAGCTGCGAGCCACACGACTCGGCGCCGGCGGCTGGCGGGCTGGGTGAGTGCCGCTGGTTGTGGTGGCGGGGGTGTGGGGGGGGGGGGGAGGTTGTGAACGTGTAGGGGCTAGGGGGTGCTGTTGTGCCTCCCTCTTGTCTGGCCGCAAGCTGGGTATGCTCATGTGTTGCCGTATCCGCAGATGCACGGTGCATGCTGGCGTGATGAACAACAACTCGAATGCTTCCCCGCCGGTCCCCAGCTGCCCCGACACGCTCCCTCCCTCCCCGCTCCCGCAGGCGGCCCCGCGCCCGACCTGCTCAAGGCGCGGTCGCTGGGTGATGCCATGCTACTGTTCATGGTGGTGCCGTGGGTGGGTGGTGGGTGGGCTGGAGGACGGGGAGAGGAGCTGGGTGGGTCGGCGCGGTCTGGCCGGCACCTGGTAAGTTGCCTTGCTGCCTAGGTATGGCCTTGTTCCCAGCCACCCCCACCATAACCATTCCGCCGTCCCTCCGCCCCCCCCCTACAGACGCTGTGTGCGCTGTTCTACACGGGGCTGCACTGGACCTACCCCCGAGACAGGGCCAGGGCACTGAGGCCGCAGGTGAGGGGGCAGAAACAGTGACGGGTCAATGAGGGGGATTGTGGGGGTTTGGCACGGCAGGGCGGCGTGTCAAATCTGCATGAGTCATCGTGCATGTGTCGGGGCCGCCCACCAGGTCGTCACAATACCGCGGGGGATGTGTCCCCCTCCGCTTCCTGTCACACCGTAGCTGTGGCCCCTCTTGCGTACGGTGCATGGCTGCCCACGCAGGTGGCGGACGTGTTTGGCGGCAAAGGGTGACCAGGCGGCGGCAGCGTGTCGCCTCGGCGTGTCAGTGCCAGTGGGCGGCCGGGCGCGGGGCGGGCCGCTGCGGGCGCGACAGCCGGCGGCGGCAAGTGGGCGACAACCGCGGATGGCTGGTGATTGTGAGCACCCTCCGGCGGCGGACGAGCAAGCGTGTGTCCCTTGGCGGCGCAGGGGTTGTGCAGCAGGGTCGGGTGTTTAGGGGGCTACTGTGGTGCGTGTGCAGGTGGGTGAAATTCCTAATAAACGCCGGGAGCTGTTGTGGTATGGGTGGAGGTGTACGGTAGAGAAAGGCAATTTGGATGCAAAGCGGGCACGGTGCAAAAGTAATGGTGGGGTGACTGCAGCGTGTCAGGTTACGACAGGACGAGTGGGCTCTACAGAGAGCAGGAGGCTGCATGTCTCATGGGTCAGGATTGATGCGCACCACTGTAACCTGACTGTAACTGCCTCTGATAACGTTCGCCATGGTCCTTTCATGGCTTCCAACTGGTACATTCCGAGTACATGGAATTACAGCATCACTTTCTGGGCTGACGGAGCGATAGCACCGTCGGGGAGACTGTGGGAGGCCACTAAGCCAGGACGTGCGGGTGACGCGGCGCACTGCAAGGCGAGATGCATGCACCCGCGTAGCCGCCGGGCGTAAGCCGGTCTGTCTGCGGTTGATAGTCCAGCGGCGAAGGCGCCGTAATAAGATGACACACGAATTTCGTCCACGCACCTCCTCTTATGAGGCTGCCTCGCTCTCAGCACAATCGACAACAGGGGCCCTGCCTGAATATCCCACGCGCCCCACTTCGTCGTCACATGCAGCCTCCCATGTCCTTAGAACAGTGCCAACACAACACCACCCCGCCAACCGCCGCCAAACCTCATCACCCCGCATCATCCCTCGTCACCGCCGCCTACCGGCCGCCTACTCGCCCCCTGTCACCGCCTACCTGCCCGCGAACCGGTCAAGCAGCTGCGTGTCCCAGGTCACTCCCTGCAGCCGCCGCCGCATCAGCTCGTGGTTGTAGCCGCTGGCCCGCCCGCCCGCCTGCAGCGCCGCCAGCTGCCCCGCGAACCAGTCCGGCAGCGACCCGCCCAGCAGCTGCTGCTCCAGCTCCCGCCGCCACTCCTGCGCCAGCTCCCGTAGCCAGGCCCTCTCCCGCGCCCACGCCTGCTCCTCCTGCGCGCCGTGGTCATCCCGCTCGTCCACCTCCATGGCCGCCTCCCGCCGCTGGTGCCGCCTGTCCTCCACCCACCACCTCTTCACGGTGATCCAGGCGCCAAACACCAGCGCCCCACTGGCCCAGGCGCGCAGGTCCATGCCGCTGCTGCGGCCGCTGGTGTCCATGCACACGCCGAACACGCGCTCAATGGCCTCGGCCGGGTACATGTCCGCGATCAGGGCCTCGTCAAAGGTCTGCACCACCTGCCGCACCAGCGCCGTGCGGGTCGCCAGGTCCAGGACCGGACCCCCGCGGGCAGGGCGGCCGCCGCCGCCACTGCCGGCTGCTGCTGCCGGCGTGGGCGGCGGCTGCGCGGCGCCAGCGCCCGCGGCGGTTCCTGCGGCGGCCGCGGCCGCGGCTGCGGCTGCGCCTTTGCCGCCCCGACCGCGCCCCTTCTTCTTCTTCTTCTTTTTGGTGGCTTGCGACGGCGTTTCGCTGCCGTCTCCCTCCCCGTCGCCTTCACCCTCACCGTCACTGCCATCGCCGCCACCCTCAGCAGCCGCCTCCGGCACTGCTGCTGGCGGCGCAACCGCTGCCGGCGGCACGGGGCCGGTCGCCCCACCCGGGGCGCTGCTCTCCTGCTTCACCTCCGCCTTCACCCCCACTGGCTGCTGAGTGGCCTCCTGGATGACGGCCGCCGCCGGCTCCTGCTTCACCAGACCGTGGGCCTGTGCCGCCGCTGCCACCGCCGGTGCCGGTGCCGGGGCATTGTCTCGGCGCAGCACCTGCAAGGGGAACAAGGGCAGCGGGGAGCGGACCAGCGGGAGTGGGCTGCGGCGGCAGCGGCGCCAGGGGAGCCCGGCATCAGCCGCACCATGGCACCCAGGCACCGACAGCACCCACAGAGGCATCTGCACCTTGCGGTTCGTATGGAACACTGTAACATGTCTAGCTTGACCCGTGCGCTGGACGCCAAAACGGCACACCTTCCAGTTGCCCGTGTACAGCCAGACACTTTGCCCCTCTCCATCCCTCCTCCACGCCTCACTGCCCACGCCTCACTGCCCACGCCTCACGCACCACCATGTTTTCCGCCTTGGCCCTCACGCCCTCGGGGAACTCCGCCACCACGCTGGGGGGCGCCAGCAGCCGCACGTGCCAGCGCGGCGGGTCGGCGCCGGGCACTGCGGGACTGGACACCTCGCCCTGCGCCCCGTTCAGCTGCGGGGTCGCGACCAGCCCGGTCAGCACCACCGCCGCGCCAACTTGCAGCTGCTCGCAAGCACCTCCAGCCTGCGCCATAGCCACTGCGACCGCACGGTGAAGATTCGCAGGTGATGATGCTGTCGAGTCACGCGCTGACTAGGGTTGTGCAGCGTTGGGTGTTGTGTAATGCACTTGGAAAATCAGATAAGCTAGCAGGAACCTCAACACTCGGCCCGGAGGTCACAGACGTTCGCGACCTTCTGGAAGCTTCAAACTTTGACTTCGTCGCGAGGGCCTCAAGCCAACCACGTTTCTTCAACGCAAAAGGCTACTGTGCGCCGATAGACCACCTCAGGGATACGCATTAAGAGATTAAGGCTCCGCATCACATGTGCGTGCCCGATCTTGTCCGGCAAGCCAGGTTTGGGTTTGGGTTTTGCCCCGCCCCCGCCGGGGTACTACTAGTATCACGCATGTCCCTCAGGCCTGGGGCCATCATCGGGCTCGGTGCACGCGCACCAACAATGGTGCACGTCACGGCCATGTCCACGTCCTAGACATCCAACTCACGCATCCTAGCGCGACTCAAGCTGCTGAGCCATCTACGTAAGCACCTGCAACGGCCACGTCCCCCCATCAGTAGACAGGCGCAGGAGCGAAGAATTCTCCACAGCCGCCGCGCTATTCCGCACCACCTGTCTAGCACGCATGGCCCACAGCCACCAACACACATGCTTGCCGGCTCAGCAGCCGCCGCAGTACAGCCTGCATGGGGG